>NW_028161787.1:0-61346 GCF_964263955.1 Coregonus lavaretus
CAGTGGAAGTAGGAGGCGCGCTCTACAATAGGCAAGGGTTTTCAAGTCTGCAAGTACGTTTTAAACTGAGTTCCATGAACATTGTCCAAAATCATGTTTTAACCAAAATCCGCAATGCGACCAGTTCAGCATATGAGAGGAGACACTGTTTGAGTGTAACAAACGTGAAACATTTCTTTTAGCCTTTTCGCATGAAAACAGGGTCCAAAATCATGGGTTTTCGTTCAGCAGTGGAAGTAGGAGGCGCGCTCTACAATAGGCAAGGGTTTTCAAGTCTGCAAGTACGTTTTAAACTGAGTTCCATGAACATTGTCCAAAATCATGTTTTAACCAAAATCCACAATGCGACCAGTTCAGCATATGAGAGGAGACACTGTTTGAGTGTAACAAACGTGAAACATTTCTTTTAGCCTTTTCGCATGAAAACAGGGTCCAAAATCATGGGTTTTCGTTCAGCAGTGGAAGTAGGAGGCGCGCTCTACAATAGGCAAGGGTTTTCAAGTCTGCAAGTACGTTTTAAACTGAGTTCCATGAACATTGTCCAAAATCATGTTTTAACCAAAATCCACAATGCGACCAGTTCAGCATATGAGAGGAGACACTGTTTGAGTGTAACAAACGTGAAACATTTCTTTTAGCCTTTTCGCATGAAAACAGGGTCCAAAATCATGGGTTTTCGTTCAGCAGTGGAAGTAGGAGGCGCGCTCTACAATAGGCAAGGGTTTTCAAGTTTGCAAGTACGTTTTAAACTGAGTTCCATGAACATTGTCCAAAATCATGTTTTAACCAAAATCCACAATGCGACCAGTTCAGCATATGAGAGGAGACACTGTTTGAGTGTAACAAACGTGAAACATTTCTTTTAGCCTTTTCGCATGAAAACAGGGTCCAAAATCATGGGTTTTCGTTCAGCAGTGGAAGTAGGAGGCGCGCTCTACAATAGGCAAGGGTTTTCAAGTCTGCAAGTACGTTTTAAACTGAGTTCCATGAACATTGTCCAAAATCATGTTTTAACCAAAATCCACAATGCGACCAGTTCAGCATATGAGAGGAGACACTGTTTGAGTGTAACAAACGTGAAACATTTCTTTTAGCCTTTTCGCATGAAAACAGGGTCCAAAATCATGGGTTTTCGTTCAGCAGTGGAAGTAGGAGGCGCGCTCTACAATAGGCAAGGGTTTTCAAGTCTGCAAGTACGTTTTAAACTGAGTTCCATGAACATTGTCCAAAATCATGTTTTAACCAAAATCCGCAATGCGACCAGTTCAGCATATGAGAGGAGACACTGTTTGAGTGTAACAAACGTGAAACATTTCTTTTAGCCTTTTCGCATGAAAACAGGGTCCAAAATCATGGGTTTTCGTTCAGCAGTGGAAGTAGGAGGCGCGCTCTACAATAGGCAAGGGTTTTCAAGTCTGCAAGTACGTTTTAAACTGAGTTCCATGAACATTGTCCAAAATCATGTTTTAACCAAAATCCACAATGCGACCAGTTCAGCATATGAGAAGAGACACTGTTTGAGTGTAACAAACGTGAAACATTTCTTTTAGCCTTTTCGCATGAAAACAGGGTCCAAAATCATGGGTTTTCGTTCAGCAGTGGAAGTAGGAGGCGCGCTCTACAATAGGCAAGGGTTTTCAAGTCTGCAAGTACGTTTTAAACTGAGTTCCATGAACATTGTCCAAAATCATGTTTTAACCAAAATCCACAATGCGACCAGTTCAGCATATGAGAAGAGACACTGTTTGAGTGTAACAAACGTGAAACATTTCTTTTAGCCTTTTCGCATGAAAACAGGGTCCAAAATCATGGGTTTTCTTTCAGCAGTGGAAGTAGGAGGCGCGCTCTACAATAGGCAAGGGTTTTCAAGTCTGCAAGTACGTTTTAAACTGAGTTCCATGAACATTGTCCAAAATCATGTTTTAACCAAAATCCACAATGCGACCAGTTCAGCATATGAGAAGAGACACTGTTTGAGTGTAACAAACGTGAAACATTTCTTTTAGCCTTTTCGCATGAAAACAGGGTCCAAAATCATGGGTTTTCGTTCAGCAGTGGAAGTAGGAGGCGCGCTCTACAATAGGCAAGGGTTTTCAAGTCTGCAAGTACGTTTTAAACTGAGTTCCATGAACATTGTCCAAAATCATGTTTTAACCAAAATCCACAATGCGACCAGTTCAGCATATGAGAAGAGACACTGTTTGAGTGTAACAAACGTGAAACATTTCTTTTAGCCTTTTCGCATGAAAACAGGGTCCAAAATCATGGGTTTTCGTTCAGCAGTGGAAGTAGGAGGCGCGCTCTACAATAGGCAAGGGTTTTCAAGTCTGCAAGTACGTTTTAAACTGAGTTCCATGAACATTGTCCAAAATCATGTTTTAACCAAAATCCACATTGCGACCAGTTCAGCATATGAGAAGAGACACTGTTTGAGTGTAACAAACGTGAAACATTTCTTTTAGCCTTTTCGCATGAAAACAGGGTCCAAAATCATGGGTTTTCGTTCAGCAGTGGAAGTAGGAGGCGCGCTCTACAATAGGCAAGGGTTTTCAAGTCTGCAAGTACGTTTTAAACTGAGTTCCATGAACATTGTCCAAAATCATGTTTTAACCAAAATCCGCAATGCGACCAGTTCAGCATATGAGAGGAGACACTGTTTGAGTGTAACAAACGTGAAACATTTCTTTTAGCCTTTTCGCATGAAAACAGGGTCCAAAATCATGGGTTTTCGTTCAGCAGTGGAAGTAGGAGGCGCGCTCTACAATAGGCAAGGGTTTTCAAGTCTGCAAGTACGTTTTAAACTGAGTTCCATGAACATTGTCCAAAATCATGTTTTAACCAAAATCCACAATGCGACCAGTTCAGCATATGAGAAGAGACACTGTTTGAGTGTAACAAACGTGAAACATTTCTTTTAGCCTTTTCGCATGAAAACAGGGTCCAAAATCATGGGTTTTCTTTCAGCAGTGGAAGTAGGAGGCGCGCTCTACAATAGGCAAGGGTTTTCAAGTCTGCAAGTACGTTTTAAACTGAGTTCCATGAACATTGTCCAAAATCATGTTTTAACCAAAATCCACAATGCGACCAGTTCAGCATATGAGAAGAGACACTGTTTGAGTGTAACAAACGTGAAACATTTCTTTTAGCCTTTTCGCATGAAAACAGGGTCCAAAATCATGGGTTTTCGTTCAGCAGTGGAAGTAGGAGGCGCGCTCTACAATAGGCAAGGGTTTTCAAGTCTGCAAGTACGTTTTAAACTGAGTTCCATGAACATTGTCCAAAATCATGTTTTAACCAAAATCCGCAATGCGACCAGTTCAGCATATGAGAGGAGACACTGTTTGAGTGTAACAAACGTGAAACATTTCTTTTAGCCTTTTCGCATGAAAACAGGGTCCAAAATCATGGGTTTTCGTTCAGCAGTGGAAGTAGGAGGCGCGCTCTACAATAGGCAAGGGTTTTCAAGTCTGCAAGTACGTTTTAAACTGAGTTCCATGAACATTGTCCAAAATCATGTTTTAACCAAAATCCACAATGCGACCAGTTCAGCATATGAGAAGAGACACTGTTTGAGTGTAACAAACGTGAAACATTTCTTTTAGCCTTTTCGCATGAAAACAGGGTCCAAAATCATGGGTTTTCTTTCAGCAGTGGAAGTAGGAGGCGCGCTCTACAATAGGCAAGGGTTTTCAAGTCTGCAAGTACGTTTTAAACTGAGTTCCATGAACATTGTCCAAAATCATGTTTTAACCAAAATCCACAATGCGACCAGTTCAGCATATGAGAAGAGACACTGTTTGAGTGTAACAAACGTGAAACATTTCTTTTAGCCTTTTCGCATGAAAACAGGGTCCAAAATCATGGGTTTTCGTTCAGCAGTGGAAGTAGGAGGCGCGCTCTACAATAGGCAAGGGTTTTCAAGTCTGCAAGTACGTTTTAAACTGAGTTCCATGAACATTGTCCAAAATCATGTTTTAACCAAAATCCGCAATGCGACCAGTTCAGCATATGAGAGGAGACACTGTTTGAGTGTAACAAACGTGAAACATTTCTTTTAGCCTTTTCGCATGAAAACAGGGTCCAAAATCATGTGTTTTCGTTCAGCAGTGGAAGTAGGAGGCGCGCTCTACAATAGGCAAGGGTTTTCAAGTCTGCAAGTACGTTTTAAACTGAGTTCCATGAACATTGTCCAAAATCATGTTTTAACCAAAATCCACAATGCGACCAGTTCAGCATATGAGAAGAGACACTGTTTGAGTGTAACAAACGTGAAACATTTCTTTTAGCCTTTTCGCATGAAAACAGGGTCCAAAATCATGGGTTTTCTTTCAGCAGTGGAAGTAGGAGGCGCGCTCTACAATAGGCAAGGGTTTTCAAGTCTGCAAGTACGTTTTAAACTGAGTTCCATGAACATTGTCCAAAATCATGTTTTAACCAAAATCCACAATGCGACCAGTTCAGCATATGAGAAGAGACACTGTTTGAGTGTAACAAACGTGAAACATTTCTTTTAGCCTTTTCGCATGAAAACAGGGTCCAAAATCATGGGTTTTCGTTCAGCAGTGGAAGTAGGAGGCGCGCTCTACAATAGGCAAGGGTTTTCAAGTCTGCAAGTACGTTTTAAACTGAGTTCCATGAACATTGTCCAAAATCATGTTTTAACCAAAATCCGCAATGCGACCAGTTCAGCATATGAGAGGAGACACTGTTTGAGTGTAACAAACGTGAAACATTTCTTTTAGCCTTTTCGCATGAAAACAGGGTCCAAAATCATGGGTTTTCGTTCAGCAGTGGAAGTAGGAGGCGCGCTCTACAATAGGCAAGGGTTTTCAAGTCTGCAAGTACGTTTTAAACTGAGTTCCATGAACATTGTCCAAAATCATGTTTTAACCAAAATCCACAATGCGACCAGTTCAGCATATGAGAGGAGACACTGTTTGAGTGTAACAAACGTGAAACATTTCTTTTAGCCTTTTCGCATGAAAACAGGGTCCAAAATCATGGGTTTTCGTTCAGCAGTGGAAGTAGGAGGCGCGCTCTACAATAGGCAAGGGTTTTCAAGTCTGCAAGTACGTTTTAAACTGAGTTCCATGAACATTGTCCAAAATCATGTTTTAACCAAAATCCACAATGCGACCAGTTCAGCATATGAGAGGAGACACTGTTTGAGTGTAACAAACGTGAAACATTTCTTTTAGCCTTTTCGCATGAAAACAGGGTCCAAAATCATGGGTTTTCGTTCAGCAGTGGAAGTAGGAGGCGCGCTCTACAATAGGCAAGGGTTTTCAAGTCTGCAAGTACGTTTTAAACTGAGTTCCATGAACATTGTCCAAAATCATGTTTTAACCAAAATCCACAATGCGACCAGTTCAGCATATGAGAAGAGACACTGTTTGAGTGTAACAAACGTGAAACATTTCTTTTAGCCTTTTCGCATGAAAACAGGGTCCAAAATCATGGGTTTTCGTTCAGCAGTGGAAGTAGGAGGCGCGCTCTACAATAGGCAAGGGTTTTCAAGTCTGCAAGTACGTTTTAAACTGAGTTCCATGAACATTGTCCAAAATCATGTTTTAACCAAAATCCGCAATGCGACCAGTTCAGCATATGAGAGGAGACACTGTTTGAGTGTAACAAACGTGAAACATTTCTTTTAGCCTTTTCGCATGAAAACAGGGTCCAAAATCATGGGTTTTCGTTCAGCAGTGGAAGTAGGAGGCGCGCTCTACAATAGGCAAGGGTTTTCAAGTCTGCAAGTACGTTTTAAACTGAGTTCCATGAACATTGTCCAAAATCATGTTTTAACCAAAATCCACAATGCGACCAGTTCAGCATATGAGAAGAGACACTGTTTGAGTGTAACAAACGTGAAACATTTCTTTTAGCCTTTTCGCATGAAAACAGGGTCCAAAATCATGGGTTTTCGTTCAGCAGTGGAAGTAGGAGGCGCGCTCTACAATAGGCAAGGGTTTTCAAGTCTGCAAGTACGTTTTAAACTGAGTTCCATGAACATTGTCCAAAATCATGTTTTAACCAAAATCCACAATGCGACCAGTTCAGCATATGAGAAGAGACACTGTTTGAGTGTAACAAACGTGAAACATTTCTTTTAGCCTTTTCGCATGAAAACAGGGTCCAAAATCATGGGTTTTCGTTCAGCAGTGGAAGTAGGAGGCGCGCTCTACAATAGGCAAGGGTTTTCAAGTCTGCAAGTACGTTTTAAACTGAGTTCCATGAACATTGTCCAAAATCATGTTTTAACCAAAATCCACATTGCGACCAGTTCAGCATATGAGAAGAGACACTGTTTGAGTGTAACAAACGTGAAACATTTCTTTTAGCCTTTTCGCATGAAAACAGGGTCCAAAATCATGGGTTTTCGTTCAGCAGTGGAAGTAGGAGGCACGCTCTACAATAGGCAAGGGTTTTCAAGTCTGCAAGTACGTTTTAAACTGAGTTCCATGAACATTGTCCAAAATCATGTTTTAACCAAAATCCACAATGCGACCAGTTCAGCATATGAGAAGAGACACTGTTTGAGTGTAACAAACGTGAAACATTTCTTTTAGCCTTTTCGCATGAAAACAGGGTCCAAAATCATGGGTTTTCTTTCAGCAGTGGAAGTAGGAGGCGCGCTCTACAATAGGCAAGGGTTTTCAAGTCTGCAAGTACGTTTTAAACTGAGTTCCATGAACATTGTCCAAAATCATGTTTTAACCAAAATCCACAATGCGACCAGTTCAGCATATGAGAAGAGACACTGTTTGAGTGTAACAAACGTGAAACATTTCTTTTAGCCTTTTCGCATGAAAACAGGGTCCAAAATCATGGGTTTTCGTTCAGCAGTGGAAGTAGGAGGCGCGCTCTACAATAGGCAAGGGTTTTCAAGTCTGCAAGTACGTTTTAAACTGAGTTCCATGAACATTGTCCAAAATCATGTTTTAACCAAAATCCGCAATGCGACCAGTTCAGCATATGAGAGGAGACACTGTTTGAGTGTAACAAACGTGAAACATTTCTTTTAGCCTTTTCGCATGAAAACAGGGTCCAAAATCATGGGTTTTCGTTCAGCAGTGGAAGTAGGAGGCGCGCTCTACAATAGGCAAGGGTTTTCAAGTCTGCAAGTACGTTTTAAACTGAGTTCCATGAACATTGTCCAAAATCATGTTTTAACCAAAATCCACAATGCGACCAGTTCAGCATATGAGAAGAGACACTGTTTGAGTGTAACAAACGTGAAACATTTCTTTTAGCCTTTTCGCATGAAAACAGGGTCCAAAATCATGGGTTTTCTTTCAGCAGTGGAAGTAGGAGGCGCGCTCTACAATAGGCAAGGATTTTCAAGTCTGCAAGTACGTTTTAAACTGAGTTCCATGAACATTGTCCAAAATCATGTTTTAACCAAAATCCACAATGCGACCAGTTCAGCATATGAGAAGAGACACTGTTTGAGTGTAACAAACGTGAAACATTTCTTTTAGCCTTTTCGCATGAAAACAGGGTCCAAAATCATGGGTTTTCGTTCAGCAGTGGAAGTAGGAGGCGCGCTCTACAATAGGCAAGGGTTTTCAAGTCTGCAAGTACGTTTTAAACTGAGTTCCATGAACATTGTCCAAAATCATGTTTTAACCAAAATCCGCAATGCGACCAGTTCAGCATATGAGAGGAGACACTGTTTGAGTGTAACAAACGTGAAACATTTCTTTTAGCCTTTTCGCATGAAAACAGGGTCCAAAATCATGTGTTTTCGTTCAGCAGTGGAAGTAGGAGGCGCGCTCTACAATAGGCAAGGGTTTTCAAGTCTGCAAGTACGTTTTAAACTGAGTTCCATGAACATTGTCCAAAATCATGTTTTAACCAAAATCCACAATGCGACCAGTTCAGCATATGAGAAGAGACACTGTTTGAGTGTAACAAACGTGAAACATTTCTTTTAGCCTTTTCGCATGAAAACAGGGTCCAAAATCATGGGTTTTCTTTCAGCAGTGGAAGTAGGAGGCGCGCTCTACAATAGGCAAGGGTTTTCAAGTCTGCAAGTACGTTTTAAACTGAGTTCCATGAACATTGTCCAAAATCATGTTTTAACCAAAATCCACAATGCGACCAGTTCAGCATATGAGAAGAGACACTGTTTGAGTGTAACAAACGTGAAACATTTCTTTTAGCCTTTTCGCATGAAAACAGGGTCCAAAATCATGGGTTTTCGTTCAGCAGTGGAAGTAGGAGGCGCGCTCTACAATAGGCAAGGGTTTTCAAGTCTGCAAGTACGTTTTAAACTGAGTTCCATGAACATTGTCCAAAATCATGTTTTAACCAAAATCCGCAATGCGACCAGTTCAGCATATGAGAGGAGACACTGTTTGAGTGTAACAAACGTGAAACATTTCTTTTAGCCTTTTCGCATGAAAACAGGGTCCAAAATCATGGGTTTTCTTTCAGCAGTGGAAGTAGGAGGCGCGCTCTACAATAGGCAAGGGTTTTCAAGTCTGCAAGTACGTTTTAAACTGAGTTCCATGAACATTGTCCAAAATCATGTTTTAACCAAAATCCACAATGCGACCAGTTCAGCATATGAGAAGAGACACTGTTTGAGTGTAACAAACGTGAAACATTTCTTTTAGCCTTTTCGCATGAAAACAGGGTCCAAAATCATGGGTTTTCGTTCAGCAGTGGAAGTAGGAGGCGCGCTCTACAATAGGCAAGGGTTTTCAAGTCTGCAAGTACGTTTTAAACTGAGTTCCATGAACATTGTCCAAAATCATGTTTTAACCAAAATCCGCAATGCGACCAGTTCAGCATATGAGAGGAGACACTGTTTGAGTGTAACAAACGTGAAACATTTCTTTTAGCCTTTTCGCATGAAAACAGGGTCCAAAATCATGGGTTTTCGTTCAGCAGTGGAAGTAGGAGGCGCGCTCTACAATAGGCAAGGGTTTTCAAGTCTGCAAGTACGTTTTAAACTGAGTTCCATGAACATTGTCCAAAATCATGTTTTAACCAAAATCCACAATGCGACCAGTTCAGCATATGAGAAGAGACACTGTTTGAGTGTAACAAACGTGAAACATTTCTTTTAGCCTTTTCGCATGAAAACAGGGTCCAAAATCATGGGTTTTCTTTCAGCAGTGGAAGTAGGAGGCGCGCTCTACAATAGGCAAGGGTTTTCAAGTCTGCAAGTACGTTTTAAACTGAGTTCCATGAACATTGTCCAAAATCATGTTTTAACCAAAATCCACAATGCGACCAGTTCAGCATATGAGAAGAGACACTGTTTGAGTGTAACAAACGTGAAACATTTCTTTTAGCCTTTTCGCATGAAAACAGGGTCCAAAATCATGGGTTTTCGTTCAGCAGTGGAAGTAGGAGGCGCGCTCTACAATAGGCAAGGGTTTTCAAGTCTGCAAGTACGTTTTAAACTGAGTTCCATGAACATTGTCCAAAATCATGTTTTAACCAAAATCCGCAATGCGACCAGTTCAGCATATGAGAGGAGACACTGTTTGAGTGTAACAAACGTGAAACATTTCTTTTAGCCTTTTCGCATGAAAACAGGGTCCAAAATCATGGGTTTTCTTTCAGCAGTGGAAGTAGGAGGCGCGCTCTACAATAGGCAAGGGTTTTCAAGTCTGCAAGTACGTTTTAAACTGAGTTCCATGAACATTGTCCAAAATCATGTTTTAACCAAAATCCACAATGCGACCAGTTCAGCATATGAGAAGAGACACTGTTTGAGTGTAACAAACGTGAAACATTTCTTTTAGCCTTTTCGCATGAAAACAGGGTCCAAAATCATGGGTTTTCGTTCAGCAGTGGAAGTAGGAGGCGCGCTCTACAATAGGCAAGGGTTTTCAAGTCTGCAAGTACGTTTTAAACTGAGTTCCATGAACATTGTCCAAAATCATGTTTTAACCAAAATCCGCAATGCGACCAGTTCAGCATATGAGAGGAGACACTGTTTGAGTGTAACAAACGTGAAACATTTCTTTTAGCCTTTTCGCATGAAAACAGGGTCCAAAATCATGGGTTTTCGTTCAGCAGTGGAAGTAGGAGGCGCGCTCTACAATAGGCAAGGGTTTTCAAGTCTGCAAGTACGTTTTAAACTGAGTTCCATGAACATTGTCCAAAATCATGTTTTAACCAAAATCCACAATGCGACCAGTTCAGCATATGAGAAGAGACACTGTTTGAGTGTAACAAACGTGAAACATTTCTTTTAGCCTTTTCGCATGAAAACAGGGTCCAAAATCATGGGTTTTCTTTCAGCAGTGGAAGTAGGAGGCGCGCTCTACAATAGGCAAGGGTTTTCAAGTCTGCAAGTACGTTTTAAACTGAGTTCCATGAACATTGTCCAAAATCATGTTTTAACCAAAATCCACAATGCGACCAGTTCAGCATATGAGAAGAGACACTGTTTGAGTGTAACAAACGTGAAACATTTCTTTTAGCCTTTTCGCATGAAAACAGGGTCCAAAATCATGGGTTTTCGTTCAGCAGTGGAAGTAGGAGGCGCGCTCTACAATAGGCAAGGGTTTTCAAGTCTGCAAGTACGTTTTAAACTGAGTTCCATGAACATTGTCCAAAATCATGTTTTAACCAAAATCCGCAATGCGACCAGTTCAGCATATGAGAGGAGACACTGTTTGAGTGTAACAAACGTGAAACATTTCTTTTAGCCTTTTCGCATGAAAACAGGGTCCAAAATCATGTGTTTTCGTTCAGCAGTGGAAGTAGGAGGCGCGCTCTACAATAGGCAAGGGTTTTCAAGTCTGCAAGTACGTTTTAAACTGAGTTCCATGAACATTGTCCAAAATCATGTTTTAACCAAAATCCACAATGCGACCAGTTCAGCATATGAGAAGAGACACTGTTTGAGTGTAACAAACGTGAAACATTTCTTTTAGCCTTTTCGCATGAAAACAGGGTCCAAAATCATGGGTTTTCTTTCAGCAGTGGAAGTAGGAGGCGCGCTCTACAATAGGCAAGGGTTTTCAAGTCTGCAAGTACGTTTTAAACTGAGTTCCATGAACATTGTCCAAAATCATGTTTTAACCAAAATCCACAATGCGACCAGTTCAGCATATGAGAAGAGACACTGTTTGAGTGTAACAAACGTGAAACATTTCTTTTAGCCTTTTCGCATGAAAACAGGGTCCAAAATCATGGGTTTTCGTTCAGCAGTGGAAGTAGGAGGCGCGCTCTACAATAGGCAAGGGTTTTCAAGTCTGCAAGTACGTTTTAAACTGAGTTCCATGAACATTGTCCAAAATCATGTTTTAACCAAAATCCGCAATGCGACCAGTTCAGCATATGAGAGGAGACACTGTTTGAGTGTAACAAACGTGAAACATTTCTTTTAGCCTTTTCGCATGAAAACAGGGTCCAAAATCATGGGTTTTCGTTCAGCAGTGGAAGTAGGAGGCGCGCTCTACAATAGGCAAGGGTTTTCAAGTCTGCAAGTACGTTTTAAACTGAGTTCCATGAACATTGTCCAAAATCATGTTTTAACCAAAATCCACAATGCGACCAGTTCAGCATATGAGAAGAGACACTGTTTGAGTGTAACAAACGTGAAACATTTCTTTTAGCCTTTTCGCATGAAAACAGGGTCCAAAATCATGGGTTTTCTTTCAGCAGTGGAAGTAGGAGGCGCGCTCTACAATAGGCAAGGGTTTTCAAGTCTGCAAGTACGTTTTAAACTGAGTTCCATGAACATTGTCCAAAATCATGTTTTAACCAAAATCCACAATGCGACCAGTTCAGCATATGAGAAGAGACACTGTTTGAGTGTAACAAACGTGAAACATTTCTTTTAGCCTTTTCGCATGAAAACAGGGTCCAAAATCATGGGTTTTCGTTCAGCAGTGGAAGTAGGAGGCGCGCTCTACAATAGGCAAGGGTTTTCAAGTCTGCAAGTACGTTTTAAACTGAGTTCCATGAACATTGTCCAAAATCATGTTTTAACCAAAATCCGCAATGCGACCAGTTCAGCATATGAGAGGAGACACTGTTTGAGTGTAACAAACGTGAAACATTTCTTTTAGCCTTTTCGCATGAAAACAGGGTCCAAAATCATGTGTTTTCGTTCAGCAGTGGAAGTAGGAGGCGCGCTCTACAATAGGCAAGGGTTTTCAAGTCTGCAAGTACGTTTTAAACTGAGTTCCATGAACATTGTCCAAAATCATGTTTTAACCAAAATCCACAATGCGACCAGTTCAGCATATGAGAAGAGACACTGTTTGAGTGTAACAAACGTGAAACATTTCTTTTAGCCTTTTCGCATGAAAACAGGGTCCAAAATCATGGGTTTTCTTTCAGCAGTGGAAGTAGGAGGCGCGCTCTACAATAGGCAAGGGTTTTCAAGTCTGCAAGTACGTTTTAAACTGAGTTCCATGAACATTGTCCAAAATCATGTTTTAACCAAAATCCACAATGCGACCAGTTCAGCATATGAGAAGAGACACTGTTTGAGTGTAACAAACGTGAAACATTTCTTTTAGCCTTTTCGCATGAAAACAGGGTCCAAAATCATGGGTTTTCGTTCAGCAGTGGAAGTAGGAGGCGCGCTCTACAATAGGCAAGGGTTTTCAAGTCTGCAAGTACGTTTTAAACTGAGTTCCATGAACATTGTCCAAAATCATGTTTTAACCAAAATCCGCAATGCGACCAGTTCAGCATATGAGAGGAGACACTGTTTGAGTGTAACAAACGTGAAACATTTCTTTTAGCCTTTTCGCATGAAAACAGGGTCCAAAATCATGGGTTTTCGTTCAGCAGTGGAAGTAGGAGGCGCGCTCTACAATAGGCAAGGGTTTTCAAGTCTGCAAGTACGTTTTAAACTGAGTTCCATGAACATTGTCCAAAATCATGTTTTAACCAAAATCCACAATGCGACCAGTTCAGCATATGAGAGGAGACACTGTTTGAGTGTAACAAACGTGAAACATTTCTTTTAGCCTTTTCGCATGAAAACAGGGTCCAAAATCATGGGTTTTCGTTCAGCAGTGGAAGTAGGAGGCGCGCTCTACAATAGGCAAGGGTTTTCAAGTCTGCAAGTACGTTTTAAACTGAGTTCCATGAACATTGTCCAAAATCATGTTTTAACCAAAATCCACAATGCGACCAGTTCAGCATATGAGAGGAGACACTGTTTGAGTGTAACAAACGTGAAACATTTCTTTTAGCCTTTTCGCATGAAAACAGGGTCCAAAATCATGGGTTTTCGTTCAGCAGTGGAAGTAGGAGGCGCGCTCTACAATAGGCAAGGGTTTTCAAGTCTGCAAGTACGTTTTAAACTGAGTTCCATGAACATTGTCCAAAATCATGTTTTAACCAAAATCCACAATGCGACCAGTTCAGCATATGAGAAGAGACACTGTTTGAGTGTAACAAACGTGAAACATTTCTTTTAGCCTTTTCGCATGAAAACAGGGTCCAAAATCATGGGTTTTCGTTCAGCAGTGGAAGTAGGAGGCGCGCTCTACAATAGGCAAGGGTTTTCAAGTCTGCAAGTACGTTTTAAACTGAGTTCCATGAACATTGTCCAAAATCATGTTTTAACCAAAATCCGCAATGCGACCAGTTCAGCATATGAGAGGAGACACTGTTTGAGTGTAACAAACGTGAAACATTTCTTTTAGCCTTTTCGCATGAAAACAGGGTCCAAAATCATGGGTTTTCGTTCAGCAGTGGAAGTAGGAGGCGCGCTCTACAATAGGCAAGGGTTTTCAAGTCTGCAAGTACGTTTTAAACTGAGTTCCATGAACATTGTCCAAAATCATGTTTTAACCAAAATCCACAATGCGACCAGTTCAGCATATGAGAAGAGACACTGTTTGAGTGTAACAAACGTGAAACATTTCTTTTAGCCTTTTCGCATGAAAACAGGGTCCAAAATCATGGGTTTTCGTTCAGCAGTGGAAGTAGGAGGCGCGCTCTACAATAGGCAAGGGTTTTCAAGTCTGCAAGTACGTTTTAAACTGAGTTCCATGAACATTGTCCAAAATCATGTTTTAACCAAAATCCACAATGCGACCAGTTCAGCATATGAGAAGAGACACTGTTTGAGTGTAACAAACGTGAAACATTTCTTTTAGCCTTTTCGCATGAAAACAGGGTCCAAAATCATGGGTTTTCGTTCAGCAGTGGAAGTAGGAGGCGCGCTCTACAATAGGCAAGGGTTTTCAAGTCTGCAAGTACGTTTTAAACTGAGTTCCATGAACATTGTCCAAAATCATGTTTTAACCAAAATCCACATTGCGACCAGTTCAGCATATGAGAAGAGACACTGTTTGAGTGTAACAAACGTGAAACATTTCTTTTAGCCTTTTCGCATGAAAACAGGGTCCAAAATCATGGGTTTTCGTTCAGCAGTGGAAGTAGGAGGCACGCTCTACAATAGGCAAGGGTTTTCAAGTCTGCAAGTACGTTTTAAACTGAGTTCCATGAACATTGTCCAAAATCATGTTTTAACCAAAATCCACAATGCGACCAGTTCAGCATATGAGAAGAGACACTGTTTGAGTGTAACAAACGTGAAACATTTCTTTTAGCCTTTTCGCATGAAAACAGGGTCCAAAATCATGGGTTTTCTTTCAGCAGTGGAAGTAGGAGGCGCGCTCTACAATAGGCAAGGGTTTTCAAGTCTGCAAGTACGTTTTAAACTGAGTTCCATGAACATTGTCCAAAATCATGTTTTAACCAAAATCCACAATGCGACCAGTTCAGCATATGAGAAGAGACACTGTTTGAGTGTAACAAACGTGAAACATTTCTTTTAGCCTTTTCGCATGAAAACAGGGTCCAAAATCATGGGTTTTCGTTCAGCAGTGGAAGTAGGAGGCGCGCTCTACAATAGGCAAGGGTTTTCAAGTCTGCAAGTACGTTTTAAACTGAGTTCCATGAACATTGTCCAAAATCATGTTTTAACCAAAATCCGCAATGCGACCAGTTCAGCATATGAGAGGAGACACTGTTTGAGTGTAACAAACGTGAAACATTTCTTTTAGCCTTTTCGCATGAAAACAGGGTCCAAAATCATGGGTTTTCGTTCAGCAGTGGAAGTAGGAGGCGCGCTCTACAATAGGCAAGGGTTTTCAAGTCTGCAAGTACGTTTTAAACTGAGTTCCATGAACATTGTCCAAAATCATGTTTTAACCAAAATCCACAATGCGACCAGTTCAGCATATGAGAAGAGACACTGTTTGAGTGTAACAAACGTGAAACATTTCTTTTAGCCTTTTCGCATGAAAACAGGGTCCAAAATCATGGGTTTTCTTTCAGCAGTGGAAGTAGGAGGCGCGCTCTACAATAGGCAAGGATTTTCAAGTCTGCAAGTACGTTTTAAACTGAGTTCCATGAACATTGTCCAAAATCATGTTTTAACCAAAATCCACAATGCGACCAGTTCAGCATATGAGAAGAGACACTGTTTGAGTGTAACAAACGTGAAACATTTCTTTTAGCCTTTTCGCATGAAAACAGGGTCCAAAATCATGGGTTTTCGTTCAGCAGTGGAAGTAGGAGGCGCGCTCTACAATAGGCAAGGGTTTTCAAGTCTGCAAGTACGTTTTAAACTGAGTTCCATGAACATTGTCCAAAATCATGTTTTAACCAAAATCCGCAATGCGACCAGTTCAGCATATGAGAGGAGACACTGTTTGAGTGTAACAAACGTGAAACATTTCTTTTAGCCTTTTCGCATGAAAACAGGGTCCAAAATCATGTGTTTTCGTTCAGCAGTGGAAGTAGGAGGCGCGCTCTACAATAGGCAAGGGTTTTCAAGTCTGCAAGTACGTTTTAAACTGAGTTCCATGAACATTGTCCAAAATCATGTTTTAACCAAAATCCACAATGCGACCAGTTCAGCATATGAGAAGAGACACTGTTTGAGTGTAACAAACGTGAAACATTTCTTTTAGCCTTTTCGCATGAAAACAGGGTCCAAAATCATGGGTTTTCTTTCAGCAGTGGAAGTAGGAGGCGCGCTCTACAATAGGCAAGGGTTTTCAAGTCTGCAAGTACGTTTTAAACTGAGTTCCATGAACATTGTCCAAAATCATGTTTTAACCAAAATCCACAATGCGACCAGTTCAGCATATGAGAAGAGACACTGTTTGAGTGTAGCAAACGTGAAACATTTCTTTTAGCCTTTTCGCATGAAAACAGGGTCCAAAATCATGGGTTTTCGTTCAGCAGTGGAAGTAGGAGGCGCGCTCTACAATAGGCAAGGGTTTTCAAGTCTGCAAGTACGTTTTAAACTGAGTTCCATGAACATTGTCCAAAATCATGTTTTAACCAAAATCCGCAATGCGACCAGTTCAGCATATGAGAGGAGACACTGTTTGAGTGTAACAAACGTGAAACATTTCTTTTAGCCTTTTCGCATGAAAACAGGGTCCAAAATCATGGGTTTTCTTTCAGCAGTGGAAGTAGGAGGCGCGCTCTACAATAGGCAAGGGTTTTCAAGTCTGCAAGTACGTTTTAAACTGAGTTCCATGAACATTGTCCAAAATCATGTTTTAACCAAAATCCACAATGCGACCAGTTCAGCATATGAGAAGAGACACTGTTTGAGTGTAACAAACGTGAAACATTTCTTTTAGCCTTTTCGCATGAAAACAGGGTCCAAAATCATGGGTTTTCGTTCAGCAGTGGAAGTAGGAGGCGCGCTCTACAATAGGCAAGGGTTTTCAAGTCTGCAAGTACGTTTTAAACTGAGTTCCATGAACATTGTCCAAAATCATGTTTTAACCAAAATCCGCAATGCGACCAGTTCAGCATATGAGAGGAGACACTGTTTGAGTGTAACAAACGTGAAACATTTCTTTTAGCCTTTTCGCATGAAAACAGGGTCCAAAATCATGGGTTTTCGTTCAGCAGTGGAAGTAGGAGGCGCGCTCTACAATAGGCAAGGGTTTTCAAGTCTGCAAGTACGTTTTAAACTGAGTTCCATGAACATTGTCCAAAATCATGTTTTAACCAAAATCCACAATGCGACCAGTTCAGCATATGAGAAGAGACACTGTTTGAGTGTAACAAACGTGAAACATTTCTTTTAGCCTTTTCGCATGAAAACAGGGTCCAAAATCATGGGTTTTCTTTCAGCAGTGGAAGTAGGAGGCGCGCTCTACAATAGGCAAGGGTTTTCAAGTCTGCAAGTACGTTTTAAACTGAGTTCCATGAACATTGTCCAAAATCATGTTTTAACCAAAATCCACAATGCGACCAGTTCAGCATATGAGAAGAGACACTGTTTGAGTGTAACAAACGTGAAACATTTCTTTTAGCCTTTTCGCATGAAAACAGGGTCCAAAATCATGGGTTTTCGTTCAGCAGTGGAAGTAGGAGGCGCGCTCTACAATAGGCAAGGGTTTTCAAGTCTGCAAGTACGTTTTAAACTGAGTTCCATGAACATTGTCCAAAATCATGTTTTAACCAAAATCCGCAATGCGACCAGTTCAGCATATGAGAGGAGACACTGTTTGAGTGTAACAAACGTGAAACATTTCTTTTAGCCTTTTCGCATGAAAACAGGGTCCAAAATCATGTGTTTTCGTTCAGCAGTGGAAGTAGGAGGCGCGCTCTACAATAGGCAAGGGTTTTCAAGTCTGCAAGTACGTTTTAAACTGAGTTCCATGAACATTGTCCAAAATCATGTTTTAACCAAAATCCACAATGCGACCAGTTCAGCATATGAGAAGAGACACTGTTTGAGTGTAACAAACGTGAAACATTTCTTTTAGCCTTTTCGCATGAAAACAGGGTCCAAAATCATGGGTTTTCTTTCAGCAGTGGAAGTAGGAGGCGCGCTCTACAATAGGCAAGGGTTTTCAAGTCTGCAAGTACGTTTTAAACTGAGTTCCATGAACATTGTCCAAAATCATGTTTTAACCAAAATCCACAATGCGACCAGTTCAGCATATGAGAAGAGACACTGTTTGAGTGTAACAAACGTGAAACATTTCTTTTAGCCTTTTCGCATGAAAACAGGGTCCAAAATCATGGGTTTTCGTTCAGCAGTGGAAGTAGGAGGCGCGCTCTACAATAGGCAAGGGTTTTCAAGTCTGCAAGTACGTTTTAAACTGAGTTCCATGAACATTGTCCAAAATCATGTTTTAACCAAAATCCGCAATGCGACCAGTTCAGCATATGAGAGGAGACACTGTTTGAGTGTAACAAACGTGAAACATTTCTTTTAGCCTTTTCGCATGAAAACAGGGTCCAAAATCATGGGTTTTCGTTCAGCAGTGGAAGTAGGAGGCGCGCTCTACAATAGGCAAGGGTTTTCAAGTCTGCAAGTACGTTTTAAACTGAGTTCCATGAACATTGTCCAAAATCATGTTTTAACCAAAATCCACAATGCGACCAGTTCAGCATATGAGAGGAGACACTGTTTGAGTGTAACAAACGTGAAACATTTCTTTTAGCCTTTTCGCATGAAAACAGGGTCCAAAATCATGGGTTTTCTTTCAGCAGTGGAAGTAGGAGGCGCGCTCTACAATAGGCAAGGGTTTTCAAGTCTGCAAGTACGTTTTAAACTGAGTTCCATGAACATTGTCCAAAATCATGTTTTAACCAAAATCCACAATGCGACCAGTTCAGCATATGAGAAGAGACACTGTTTGAGTGTAACAAACGTGAAACATTTCTTTTAGCCTTTTCGCATGAAAACAGGGTCCAAAATCATGGGTTTTCGTTCAGCAGTGGAAGTAGGAGGCGCGCTCTACAATAGGCAAGGGTTTTCAAGTCTGCAAGTACGTTTTAAACTGAGTTCCATGAACATTGTCCAAAATCATGTTTTAACCAAAATCCGCAATGCGACCAGTTCAGCATATGAGAGGAGACACTGTTTGAGTGTAACAAACGTGAAACATTTCTTTTAGCCTTTTCGCATGAAAACAGGGTCCAAAATCATGGGTTTTCGTTCAGCAGTGGAAGTAGGAGGCGCGCTCTACAATAGGCAAGGGTTTTCAAGTCTGCAAGTACGTTTTAAACTGAGTTCCATGAACATTGTCCAAAATCATGTTTTAACCAAAATCCACAATGCGACCAGTTCAGCATATGAGAAGAGACACTGTTTGAGTGTAACAAACGTGAAACATTTCTTTTAGCCTTTTCGCATGAAAACAGGGTCCAAAATCATGGGTTTTCTTTCAGCAGTGGAAGTAGGAGGCGCGCTCTACAATAGGCAAGGGTTTTCAAGTCTGCAAGTACGTTTTAAACTGAGTTCCATGAACATTGTCCAAAATCATGTTTTAACCAAAATCCACAATGCGACCAGTTCAGCATATGAGAAGAGACACTGTTTGAGTGTAACAAACGTGAAACATTTCTTTTAGCCTTTTCGCATGAAAACAGGGTCCAAAATCATGGGTTTTCGTTCAGCAGTGGAAGTAGGAGGCGCGCTCTACAATAGGCAAGGGTTTTCAAGTCTGCAAGTACGTTTTAAACTGATTCCATGAACATTGTCCAAAATCATGTTTTAACCAAAATCCGCAATGCGACCAGTTCAGCATATGAGAGGAGACACTGTTTGAGTGTAACAAACGTGAAACATTTCTTTTAGCCTTTTCGCATGAAAACAGGGTCCAAAATCATGTGTTTTCGTTCAGCAGTGGAAGTAGGAGGCGCGCTCTACAATAGGCAAGGGTTTTCAAGTCTGCAAGTACGTTTTAAACTGAGTTCCATGAACATTGTCCAAAATCATGTTTTAACCAAAATCCACAATGCGACCAGTTCAGCATATGAGAAGAGACACTGTTTGAGTGTAACAAACGTGAAACATTTCTTTTAGCCTTTTCGCATGAAAACAGGGTCCAAAATCATGGGTTTTCTTTCAGCAGTGGAAGTAGGAGGCGCGCTCTACAATAGGCAAGGGTTTTCAAGTCTGCAAGTACGTTTTAAACTGAGTTCCATGAACATTGTCCAAAATCATGTTTTAACCAAAATCCACAATGCGACCAGTTCAGCATATGAGAAGAGACACTGTTTGAGTGTAACAAACGTGAAACATTTCTTTTAGCCTTTTCGCATGAAAACAGGGTCCAAAATCATGGGTTTTCGTTCAGCAGTGGAAGTAGGAGGCGCGCTCTACAATAGGCAAGGGTTTTCAAGTCTGCAAGTACGTTTTAAACTGAGTTCCATGAACATTGTCCAAAATCATGTTTTAACCAAAATCCGCAATGCGACCAGTTCAGCATATGAGAGGAGACACTGTTTGAGTGTAACAAACGTGAAACATTTCTTTTAGCCTTTTCGCATGAAAACAGGGTCCAAAATCATGTGTTTTCGTTCAGCAGTGGAAGTAGGAGGCGCGCTCTACAATAGGCAAGGGTTTTCAAGTCTGCAAGTACGTTTTAAACTGAGTTCCATGAACATTGTCCAAAATCATGTTTTAACCAAAATCCACAATGCGACCAGTTCAGCATATGAGAGGAGACACTGTTTGAGTGTAACAAACGTGAAACATTTCTTTTAGCCTTTTCGCATGAAAACAGGGTCCAAAATCATGGGTTTTCGTTCAGCAGTGGAAGTAGGAGGCGCGCTCTACAATAGGCAAGGGTTTTCAAGTCTGCAAGTACGTTTTAAACTGAGTTCCATGAACATTGTCCAAAATCATGTTTTAACCAAAATCCACAATGCGACCAGTTCAGCATATGAGAGGAGACACTGTTTGAGTGTAACAAACGTGAAACATTTCTTTTAGCCTTTTCGCATGAAAACAGGGTCCAAAATCATGGGTTTTCGTTCAGCAGTGGAAGTAGGAGGCGCGCTCTACAATAGGCAAGGGTTTTCAAGTCTGCAAGTACGTTTTAAACTGAGTTCCATGAACATTGTCCAAAATCATGTTTTAACCAAAATCCACAATGCGACCAGTTCAGCATATGAGAGGAGACACTGTTTGAGTGTAACAAACGTGAAACATTTCTTTTAGCCTTTTCGCATGAAAACAGGGTCCAAAATCATGGGTTTTCTTTCAGCAGTGGAAGTAGGAGGCGCGCTCTACAATAGGCAAGGGTTTTCAAGTCTGCAAGTACGTTTTAAACTGAGTTCCATGAACATTGTCCAAAATCATGTTTTAACCAAAATCCACAATGCGACCAGTTCAGCATATGAGAAGAGACACTGTTTGAGTGTAACAAACGTGAAACATTTCTTTTAGCCTTTTCGCATGAAAACAGGGTCCAAAATCATGGGTTTTCGTTCAGCAGTGGAAGTAGGAGGCGCGCTCTACAATAGGCAAGGGTTTTCAAGTCTGCAAGTACGTTTTAAACTGAGTTCCATGAACATTGTCCAAAATCATGTTTTAACCAAAATCCGCAATGCGACCAGTTCAGCATATGAGAGGAGACACTGTTTGAGTGTAACAAACGTGAAACATTTCTTTTAGCCTTTTCGCATGAAAACAGGGTCCAAAATCATGGGTTTTCGTTCAGCAGTGGAAGTAGGAGGCGCGCTCTACAATAGGCAAGGGTTTTCAAGTCTGCAAGTACGTTTTAAACTGAGTTCCATGAACATTGTCCAAAATCATGTTTTAACCAAAATCCACAATGCGACCAGTTCAGCATATGAGAAGAGACACTGTTTGAGTGTAACAAACGTGAAACATTTCTTTTAGCCTTTTCGCATGAAAACAGGGTCCAAAATCATGGGTTTTCTTTCAGCAGTGGAAGTAGGAGGCGCGCTCTACAATAGGCAAGGGTTTTCAAGTCTGCAAGTACGTTTTAAACTGAGTTCCATGAACATTGTCCAAAATCATGTTTTAACCAAAATCCACAATGCGACCAGTTCAGCATATGAGAAGAGACACTGTTTGAGTGTAACAAACGTGAAACATTTCTTTTAGCCTTTTCGCATGAAAACAGGGTCCAAAATCATGGGTTTTCGTTCAGCAGTGGAAGTAGGAGGCGCGCTCTACAATAGGCAAGGGTTTTCAAGTCTGCAAGTACGTTTTAAACTGAGTTCCATGAACATTGTCCAAAATCATGTTTTAACCAAAATCCGCAATGCGACCAGTTCAGCATATGAGAGGAGACACTGTTTGAGTGTAACAAACGTGAAACATTTCTTTTAGCCTTTTCGCATGAAAACAGGGTCCAAAATCATGTGTTTTCGTTCAGCAGTGGAAGTAGGAGGCGCGCTCTACAATAGGCAAGGGTTTTCAAGTCTGCAAGTACGTTTTAAACTGAGTTCCATGAACATTGTCCAAAATCATGTTTTAACCAAAATCCACAATGCGACCAGTTCAGCATATGAGAAGAGACACTGTTTGAGTGTAACAAACGTGAAACATTTCTTTTAGCCTTTTCGCATGAAAACAGGGTCCAAAATCATGGGTTTTCTTTCAGCAGTGGAAGTAGGAGGCGCGCTCTACAATAGGCAAGGGTTTTCAAGTCTGCAAGTACGTTTTAAACTGAGTTCCATGAACATTGTCCAAAATCATGTTTTAACCAAAATCCACAATGCGACCAGTTCAGCATATGAGAAGAGACACTGTTTGAGTGTAACAAACGTGAAACATTTCTTTTAGCCTTTTCGCATGAAAACAGGGTCCAAAATCATGGGTTTTCGTTCAGCAGTGGAAGTAGGAGGCGCGCTCTACAATAGGCAAGGGTTTTCAAGTCTGCAAGTACGTTTTAAACTGAGTTCCATGAACATTGTCCAAAATCATGTTTTAACCAAAATCCGCAATGCGACCAGTTCAGCATATGAGAGGAGACACTGTTTGAGTGTAACAAACGTGAAACATTTCTTTTAGCCTTTTCGCATGAAAACAGGGTCCAAAATCATGGGTTTTCGTTCAGCAGTGGAAGTAGGAGGCGCGCTCTACAATAGGCAAGGGTTTTCAAGTCTGCAAGTACGTTTTAAACTGAGTTCCATGAACATTGTCCAAAATCATGTTTTAACCAAAATCCACAATGCGACCAGTTCAGCATATGAGAGGAGACACTGTTTGAGTGTAACAAACGTGAAACATTTCTTTTAGCCTTTTCGCATGAAAACAGGGTCCAAAATCATGGGTTTTCGTTCAGCAGTGGAAGTAGGAGGCGCGCTCTACAATAGGCAAGGGTTTTCAAGTCTGCAAGTACGTTTTAAACTGAGTTCCATGAACATTGTCCAAAATCATGTTTTAACCAAAATCCACAATGCGACCAGTTCAGCATATGAGAGGAGACACTGTTTGAGTGTAACAAACGTGAAACATTTCTTTTAGCCTTTTCGCATGAAAACAGGGTCCAAAATCATGGGTTTTCGTTCAGCAGTGGAAGTAGGAGGCGCGCTCTACAATAGGCAAGGGTTTTCAAGTCTGCAAGTACGTTTTAAACTGAGTTCCATGAACATTGTCCAAAATCATGTTTTAACCAAAATCCACAATGCGACCAGTTCAGCATATGAGAAGAGACACTGTTTGAGTGTAACAAACGTGAAACATTTCTTTTAGCCTTTTCGCATGAAAACAGGGTCCAAAATCATGGGTTTTCGTTCAGCAGTGGAAGTAGGAGGCGCGCTCTACAATAGGCAAGGGTTTTCAAGTCTGCAAGTACGTTTTAAACTGAGTTCCATGAACATTGTCCAAAATCATGTTTTAACCAAAATCCGCAATGCGACCAGTTCAGCATATGAGAGGAGACACTGTTTGAGTGTAACAAACGTGAAACATTTCTTTTAGCCTTTTCGCATGAAAACAGGGTCCAAAATCATGGGTTTTCGTTCAGCAGTGGAAGTAGGAGGCGCGCTCTACAATAGGCAAGGGTTTTCAAGTCTGCAAGTACGTTTTAAACTGAGTTCCATGAACATTGTCCAAAATCATGTTTTAACCAAAATCCACAATGCGACCAGTTCAGCATATGAGAAGAGACACTGTTTGAGTGTAACAAACGTGAAACATTTCTTTTAGCCTTTTCGCATGAAAACAGGGTCCAAAATCATGGGTTTTCGTTCAGCAGTGGAAGTAGGAGGCGCGCTCTACAATAGGCAAGGGTTTTCAAGTCTGCAAGTACGTTTTAAACTGAGTTCCATGAACATTGTCCAAAATCATGTTTTAACCAAAATCCACAATGCGACCAGTTCAGCATATGAGAAGAGACACTGTTTGAGTGTAACAAACGTGAAACATTTCTTTTAGCCTTTTCGCATGAAAACAGGGTCCAAAATCATGGGTTTTCGTTCAGCAGTGGAAGTAGGAGGCGCGCTCTACAATAGGCAAGGGTTTTCAAGTCTGCAAGTACGTTTTAAACTGAGTTCCATGAACATTGTCCAAAATCATGTTTTAACCAAAATCCACATTGCGACCAGTTCAGCATATGAGAAGAGACACTGTTTGAGTGTAACAAACGTGAAACATTTCTTTTAGCCTTTTCGCATGAAAACAGGGTCCAAAATCATGGGTTTTCGTTCAGCAGTGGAAGTAGGAGGCACGCTCTACAATAGGCAAGGGTTTTCAAGTCTGCAAGTACGTTTTAAACTGAGTTCCATGAACATTGTCCAAAATCATGTTTTAACCAAAATCCGCAATGCGACCAGTTCAGCATATGAGAGGAGACACTGTTTGAGTGTAACAAACGTGAAACATTTCTTTTAGCCTTTTCGCATGAAAACAGGGTCCAAAATCATGGGTTTTCGTTCAGCAGTGGAAGTAGGAGGCGCGCTCTACAATAGGCAAGGGTTTTCAAGTCTGCAAGTACGTTTTAAACTGAGTTCCATGAACATTGTCCAAAATCATGTTTTAACCAAAATCCACAATGCGACCAGTTCAGCATATGAGAAGAGACACTGTTTGAGTGTAACAAACGTGAAACATTTCTTTTAGCCTTTTCGCATGAAAACAGGGTCCAAAATCATGGGTTTTCTTTCAGCAGTGGAAGTAGGAGGCGCGCTCTACAATAGGCAAGGGTTTTCAAGTCTGCAAGTACGTTTTAAACTGAGTTCCATGAACATTGTCCAAAATCATGTTTTAACCAAAATCCACAATGCGACCAGTTCAGCATATGAGAAGAGACACTGTTTGAGTGTAACAAACGTGAAACATTTCTTTTAGCCTTTTCGCATGAAAACAGGGTCCAAAATCATGGGTTTTCGTTCAGCAGTGGAAGTAGGAGGCGCGCTCTACAATAGGCAAGGGTTTTCAAGTCTGCAAGTACGTTTTAAACTGAGTTCCATGAACATTGTCCAAAATCATGTTTTAACCAAAATCCGCAATGCGACCAGTTCAGCATATGAGAGGAGACACTGTTTGAGTGTAACAAACGTGAAACATTTCTTTTAGCCTTTTCGCATGAAAACAGGGTCCAAAATCATGGGTTTTCGTTCAGCAGTGGAAGTAGGAGGCGCGCTCTACAATAGGCAAGGGTTTTCAAGTCTGCAAGTACGTTTTAAACTGAGTTCCATGAACATTGTCCAAAATCATGTTTTAACCAAAATCCACAATGCGACCAGTTCAGCATATGAGAAGAGACACTGTTTGAGTGTAACAAACGTGAAACATTTCTTTTAGCCTTTTCGCATGAAAACAGGGTCCAAAATCATGGGTTTTCTTTCAGCAGTGGAAGTAGGAGGCGCGCTCTACAATAGGCAAGGATTTTCAAGTCTGCAAGTACGTTTTAAACTGAGTTCCATGAACATTGTCCAAAATCATGTTTTAACCAAAATCCACAATGCGACCAGTTCAGCATATGAGAAGAGACACTGTTTGAGTGTAACAAACGTGAAACATTTCTTTTAGCCTTTTCGCATGAAAACAGGGTCCAAAATCATGGGTTTTCGTTCAGCAGTGGAAGTAGGAGGCGCGCTCTACAATAGGCAAGGGTTTTCAAGTCTGCAAGTACGTTTTAAACTGAGTTCCATGAACATTGTCCAAAATCATGTTTTAACCAAAATCCGCAATGCGACCAGTTCAGCATATGAGAGGAGACACTGTTTGAGTGTAACAAACGTGAAACATTTCTTTTAGCCTTTTCGCATGAAAACAGGGTCCAAAATCATGTGTTTTCGTTCAGCAGTGGAAGTAGGAGGCGCGCTCTACAATAGGCAAGGGTTTTCAAGTCTGCAAGTACGTTTTAAACTGAGTTCCATGAACATTGTCCAAAATCATGTTTTAACCAAAATCCACAATGCGACCAGTTCAGCATATGAGAAGAGACACTGTTTGAGTGTAACAAACGTGAAACATTTCTTTTAGCCTTTTCGCATGAAAACAGGGTCCAAAATCATGGGTTTTCTTTCAGCAGTGGAAGTAGGAGGCGCGCTCTACAATAGGCAAGGGTTTTCAAGTCTGCAAGTACGTTTTAAACTGAGTTCCATGAACATTGTCCAAAATCATGTTTTAACCAAAATCCACAATGCGACCAGTTCAGCATATGAGAAGAGACACTGTTTGAGTGTAACAAACGTGAAACATTTCTTTTAGCCTTTTCGCATGAAAACAGGGTCCAAAATCATGGGTTTTCGTTCAGCAGTGGAAGTAGGAGGCGCGCTCTACAATAGGCAAGGGTTTTCAAGTCTGCAAGTACGTTTTAAACTGAGTTCCATGAACATTGTCCAAAATCATGTTTTAACCAAAATCCGCAATGCGACCAGTTCAGCATATGAGAGGAGACACTGTTTGAGTGTAACAAACGTGAAACATTTCTTTTAGCCTTTTCGCATGAAAACAGGGTCCAAAATCATGGGTTTTCGTTCAGCAGTGGAAGTAGGAGGCGCGCTCTACAATAGGCAAGGGTTTTCAAGTCTGCAAGTACGTTTTAAACTGAGTTCCATGAACATTGTCCAAAATCATGTTTTAACCAAAATCCACAATGCGACCAGTTCAGCATATGAGAGGAGACACTGTTTGAGTGTAACAAACGTGAAACATTTCTTTTAGCCTTTTCGCATGAAAACAGGGTCCAAAATCATGGGTTTTCGTTCAGCAGTGGAAGTAGGAGGCGCGCTCTACAATAGGCAAGGGTTTTCAAGTCTGCAAGTACGTTTTAAACTGAGTTCCATGAACATTGTCCAAAATCATGTTTTAACCAAAATCCACAATGCGACCAGTTCAGCATATGAGAGGAGACACTGTTTG
This sequence comes from Coregonus lavaretus, assembly GCF_964263955.1. Lineage (NCBI taxonomy): Eukaryota > Metazoa > Chordata > Actinopteri > Salmoniformes > Salmonidae > Coregonus > Coregonus lavaretus. Next base: position 27,056 of record NW_028161787.1, read on the forward strand.
AGTGTAACAAACGTGAAACATTTCTTTTAGCCTTTTCGCATGAAAACAGGGTCCAAAATCATGGGTTTTCGTTCAGCAGTGGAAGTAGGAGGCGCGCTCTACAATAGGCAAGGGTTTTCAAGTCTGCAAGTACGTTTTAAACTGAGTTCCATGAACATTGTCCAAAATCATGTTTTAACCAAAATCCACAATGCGACCAGTTCAGCATATGAGAAGAGACACTGTTTGAGTGTAACAAACGTGAAACATTTCTTTTAGCCTTTTCGCATGAAAACAGGGTCCAAAATCATGGGTTTTCTTTCAGCAGTGGAAGTAGGAGGCGCGCTCTACAATAGGCAAGGGTTTTCAAGTCTGCAAGTACGTTTTAAACTGAGTTCCATGAACATTGTCCAAAATCATGTTTTAACCAAAATCCACAATGCGACCAGTTCAGCATATGAGAAGAGACACTGTTTGAGTGTAACAAACGTGAAACATTTCTTTTAGCCTTTTCGCATGAAAACAGGGTCCAAAATCATGGGTTTTCTTTCAGCAGTGGAAGTAGGAGGCGCGCTCTACAATAGGCAAGGGTTTTCAAGTCTGCAAGTACGTTTTAAACTGAGTTCCATGAACATTGTCCAAAATCATGTTTTAACCAAAATCCACAATGCGACCAGTTCAGCATATGAGAAGAGACACTGTTTGAGTGTAACAAACGTGAAACATTTCTTTTAGCCTTTTCGCATGAAAACAGGGTCCAAAATCATGGGTTTTCGTTCAGCAGTGGAAGTAGGAGGCGCGCTCTACAATAGGCAAGGGTTTTCAAGTCTGCAAGTACGTTTTAAACTGAGTTCCATGAACATTGTCCAAAATCATGTTTTAACCAAAATCCACATTGCGACCAGTTCAGCATATGAGAAGAGACACTGTTTGAGTGTAACAAACGTGAAACATTTCTTTTAGCCTTTTCGCATGAAAACAGGGTCCAAAATCATGGGTTTTCGTTCAGCAGTGGAAGTAGGAGGCGCGCTCTACAATAGGCAAGGGTTTTCAAGTCTGCAAGTACGTTTTAAACTGAGTTCCATGAACATTGTCCAAAATCATGTTTTAACCAAAATCCACAATGCGACCAGTTCAGCATATGAGAAGAGACACTGTTTGAGTGTAACAAACGTGAAACATTTCTTTTAGCCTTTTCGCATGAAAACAGGGTCCAAAATCATGGGTTTTCGTTCAGCAGTGGAAGTAGGAGGCGCGCTCTACAATAGGCAAGGGTTTTCAAGTCTGCAAGTACGTTTTAAACTGAGTTCCATGAACATTGTCCAAAATCATGTTTTAACCAAAATCCACAATGCGACCAGTTCAGCATATGAGAGGAGACACTGTTTGAGTGTAACAAACGTGAAACATTTCTTTTAGCCTTTTCGCATGAAAACAGGGTCCAAAATCATGGGTTTTCGTTCAGCAGTGGAAGTAGGAGGCGCGCTCTACAATAGGCAAGGGTTTTCAAGTCTGCAAGTACGTTTTAAACTGAGTTCCATGAACATTGTCCAAAATCATGTTTTAACCAAAATCCACAATGCGACCAGTTCAGCATATGAGAAGAGACACTGTTTGAGTGTAACAAACGTGAAACATTTCTTTTAGCCTTTTCGCATGAAAACAGGGTCCAAAATCATGGGTTTTCTTTCAGCAGTGAAGTAGGAGGCGCGCTCTACAATAGGCAAGGGTTTTCAAGTCTGCAAGTACGTTTTAAACTGAGTTCCATGAACATTGTCCAAAATCATGTTTTAACCAAAATCCACAATGCGACCAGTTCAGCATATGAGAAGAGACACTGTTTGAGTGTAACAAACGTGAAACATTTCTTTTAGCCTTTTCGCATGAAAACAGGGTCCAAAATCATGGGTTTTCTTTCAGCAGTGGAAGTAGGAGGCGCGCTCTACAATAGGCAAGGGTTTTCAAGTCTGCAAGTACGTTTTAAACTGAGTTCCATGAACATTGTCCAAAATCATGTTTTAACCAAAATCCACAATGCGACCAGTTCAGCATATGAGAAGAGGACACTGTTTGAGTGTAACAAACGTGAAACATTTCTTTTAGCCTTTTCGCATGAAAACAGGGTCCAAAATCATGGGTTTTCGTTCAGCAGTGGAAGTAGGAGGCGCGCTCTACAATAGGCAAGGTTTTCAAGTCTGCAAGTACGTTTTAAACTGAGTTCCATGAACATTGTCCAAAATCATGTTTTAACCAAAATCCACAATGCGACCAGTTCAGCATATGAGAAGAGACACTGTTTGAGTGTAACAAACGTGAAACATTTCTTTTAGCCTTTTCGCATGAAAACAGGGTCCAAAATCATGGGTTTTCGTTCAGCAGTGGAAGTAGGAGGCGCGCTCTACAATAGGCAAGGGTTTTCAAGTCTGCAAGTACGTTTTAAACTGAGTTCCATGAACATTGTCCAAATCATGTTTTAACCAAAATCCACAATGCGACCAGTTCAGCATATGAGAAGAGACACTGTTTGAGTGTAACAAACGTGAAACATTTCTTTTAGCCTTTCGCATGAAAACAGGGTCCAAAATCATGGGTTTTCTTTCAGCAGTGGAAGTAGGAGGCGCGCTCTACAATAGGCAAGGGTTTTCAAGTCTGCAAGTACGTTTTAAACTGAGTTCCATGAACATTGTCCAAAATCATGTTTTAACCAAAATCCACAATGCGACCAGTTCAGCATATGAGAAGAGACACTGTTTGAGTGTAACAAACGTGAAACATTTCTTTAGCCTTTTCGCATGATAAAACAGGTCCAAAATCATGGGTTTTCGTTCAGCAGTGGAAGTAGGAGGCGCGCTCTACAATAGGCAAGGGTTTTCAAGTCTGCAAGTACGTTTTAAACTGAGTTCCATGACATTGTCCAAAATCATGTTTTAACCAAAATCCGCAATGCGACCAGTTCAGCATATGAGAGGAGACACTGTTTGAGTGTAACAAACGTGAAACATTTCTTTTAGCCTTTCGCATGAAAACAGGGGTCCAAAATCATGGGTTTTCGTTCAGCAGTGGAAGTAGGAGGCGCGCTCTACAATAGGCAAGGGTTTTCAAGTCTGCAAGTACGTTTTAAACTGAGTTCATGAACATTGTCCAAAATCATGTTTTAACCAAAATCCACAATGCGACCAGTTCAGCATATGAGAGGAGACACTGTTTGAGTGTAACAAACGTGAAACATTTCTTTTAGCCTTTTCGCATGAAAACAGGGTCCAAAATCATGGGTTTTCTTTCAGCAGTGGAAGTAGGAGGCGCGCTCTACAATAGGCAAGGGTTTTCAAGTCTGCAAGTACGTTTTAAACTGAGTTCCATGAACATTGTCCAAAATCATGTTTTAACCAAAATCCACAATGCGACCAGTTCAGCATATGAGAAGAGACACTGTTTGAGTGTAACAAACGTGAAACATTTCTTTTAGCCTTTTCGCATGAAAACAGGGTCCAAAATCATGGGTTTTCTTTCAGCAGTGGAAGTAGGAGGCGCGCTCTACAATAGGCAAGGGTTTTCAAGTCTGCAAGTACGTTTTAAACTGAGTTCCATGAACATTGTCCAAAATCATGTTTTAACCAAAATCCACAATGCGACCAGTTCAGCATATGAGAAGAGACACTGTTTGAGTGTAACAAACGTGAAACATTTCTTTTAGCCTTTTCGCATGAAAACAGGGTCCAAAATCATGGGTTTTCGTTCAGCAGTGGAAGTAGGAGGCGCGCTCTACAATAGGCAAGGGTTTTCAAGTCTGCAAGTACGTTTTAAACTGAGTTCCATGAACATTGTCCAAAATCATGTTTTAACCAAAATCCACATTGCGACCAGTTCAGCATATGAGAAGAGACACTGTTTGAGTGTAACAAACGTGAAACATTTCTTTTAGCCTTTTCGCATGAAAACAGGGTCCAAAATCATGGGTTTTCGTTCAGCAGTGGAAGTAGGAGGCGCGCTCTACAATAGGCAAGGGTTTTCAAGTCTGCAAGTACGTTTTAAACTGAGTTCCATGAACATTGTCCAAAATCATGTTTTAACCAAAATCCACATTGCGACCAGTTCAGCATATGAGAAGAGACACTGTTTGAGTGTAACAAACGTGAAACATTTCTTTTAGCCTTTTCGCATGAAAACAGGGTCCAAAATCATGGGTTTTCGTTCAGCAGTGGAAGTAGGAGGCGCGCTCTACAATAGGCAAGGGTTTTCAAGTCTGCAAGTACGTTTTAAACTGAGTTCCATGAACATTGTCCAAAATCATGTTTTAACCAAAATCCACAATGCGACCAGTTCAGCATATGAGAAGAGACACTGTTTGAGTGTAACAAACGTGAAACATTTCTTTTAGCCTTTTCGCATGAAAACAGGGTCCAAAATCATGGGTTTTCTTTCAGCAGTGGAAGTAGGAGGCGCGCTCTACAATAGGCAAGGGTTTTCAAGTCTGCAAGTACGTTTTAAACTGAGTTCCATGAACATTGTCCAAAATCATGTTTTAACCAAAATCCACAATGCGACCAGTTCAGCATATGAGAAGAGACACTGTTTGAGTGTAACAAACGTGAAACATTTCTTTTAGCCTTTTCGCATGAAAACAGGGTCCAAAATCATGGGTTTTCGTTCAGCAGTGGAAGTAGGAGGCGCGCTCTACAATAGGCAAGGGTTTTCAAGTCTGCAAGTACGTTTTAAACTGAGTTCCATGAACATTGTCCAAAATCATGTTTTAACCAAAATCCGCAATGCGACCAGTTCAGCATAAGAGAGGAGACACTGTTTGAGTGTAACAAACGTGAAACATTTCTTTTAGCCTTTTCGCATGAAAACAGGGTCCAAAATCATGGGTTTTCGTTCAGCAGTGGAAGTAGGAGGTGCGCTCTACAATAGGCAAGGGTTTTCAAGTCTGCAAGTACGTTTTAAACTGAGTTCCATGAACATTGTCCAAAATCATGTTTTAACCAAAATCCACAATGCGACCAGTTCAGCATATGAGAGGAGACACTGTTTGAGTGTAACAAACGTGAAACATTTCTTTTAGCCTTTTCGCATGAAAACAGGGTCCAAAATCATGGGTTTTCTTTCAGCAGTGGAAGTAGGAGGCGCGCTCTACAATAGGCAAGGGTTTTCAAGTCTGCAAGTACGTTTTAAACTGAGTTCCATGAACATTGTCCAAAATCATGTTTTAACCAAAATCCACAATGCGACCAGTTCAGCATATGAGAAGAGACACTGTTTGAGTGTAACAAACGTGAAACATTTCTTTTAGCCTTTTCGCATGAAAACAGGGTCCAAAATCATGGGTTTTCTTTCAGCAGTGGAAGTAGGAGGCGCGCTCTACAATAGGCAAGGGTTTTCAAGTCTGCAAGTACGTTTTAAACTGAGTTCCATGAACATTGTCCAAAATCATGTTTTAACCAAAATCCACAATGCGACCAGTTCAGCATATGAGAAGAGACACTGTTTGAGTGTAACAAACGTGAAACATTTCTTTTAGCCTTTTCGCATGAAAACAGGGTCCAAAATCATGGGTTTTCGTTCAGCAGTGGAAGTAGGAGGCGCGCTCTACAATAGGCAAGGGTTTTCAAGTCTGCAAGTACGTTTTAAACTGAGTTCCATGAACATTGTCCAAAATCATGTTTTAACCAAAATCCACATTGCGACCAGTTCAGCATATGAGAAGAGACACTGTTTGAGTGTAACAAACGTGAAACATTTCTTTTAGCCTTTTCGCATGAAAACAGGGTCCAAAATCATGGGTTTTCGTTCAGCAGTGGAAGTAGGAGGCGCGCTCTACAATAGGCAAGGGTTTTCAAGTCTGCAAGTACGTTTTAAACTGAGTTCCATGAACATTGTCCAAAATCATGTTTTAACCAAAATCCACAATGCGACCAGTTCAGCATATGAGAAGAGACACTGTTTGAGTGTAACAAACGTGAAACATTTCTTTTAGCCTTTTCGCATGAAAACAGGGTCCAAAATCATGGGTTTTCGTTCAGCAGTGGAAGTAGGAGGCGCGCTCTACAATAGGCAAGGGTTTTCAAGTCTGCAAGTACGTTTTAAACTGAGTTCCATGAACATTGTCCAAAATCATGTTTTAACCAAAATCCACAATGCGACCAGTTCAGCATATGAGAGGAGACACTGTTTGAGTGTAACAAACGTGAAACATTTCTTTTAGCCTTTTCGCATGAAAACAGGGTCCAAAATCATGGGTTTTCGTTCAGCAGTGGAAGTAGGAGGCGCGCTCTACAATAGGCAAGGGTTTTCAAGTCTGCAAGTACGTTTTAAACTGAGTTCCATGAACATTGTCCAAAATCATGTTTTAACCAAAATCCACAATGCGACCAGTTCAGCATATGAGAAGAGACACTGTTTGAGTGTAACAAACGTGAAACATTTCTTTTAGCCTTTTCGCATGAAAACAGGGTCCAAAATCATGGGTTTTCTTTCAGCAGTGGAAGTAGGAGGCGCGCTCTACAATAGGCAAGGGTTTTCAAGTCTGCAAGTACGTTTTAAACTGAGTTCCATGAACATTGTCCAAAATCATGTTTTAACCAAAATCCACAATGCGACCAGTTCAGCATATGAGAAGAGACACTGTTTGAGTGTAACAAACGTGAAACATTTCTTTTAGCCTTTTCGCATGAAAACAGGGTCCAAAATCATGGGTTTTCTTTCAGCAGTGGAAGTAGGAGGCGCGCTCTACAATAGGCAAGGGTTTTCAAGTCTGCAAGTACGTTTTAAACTGAGTTCCATGAACATTGTCCAAAATCATGTTTTAACCAAAATCCACAATGTGACCAGTTCAGCATATGAGAAGAGACACTGTTTGAGTGTAACAAACGTGAAACATTTCTTTTAGCCTTTTCGCATGAAAACAGGGTCCAAAATCATGGGTTTTCGTTCAGCAGTGGAAGTAGGAGGCGCGCTCTACAATAGGCAAGGGTTTTCAAGTCTGCAAGTACGTTTTAAACTGAGTTCCATGAACATTGTCCAAAATCATGTTTTAACCAAAATCCACATTGCGACCAGTTCAGCATATGAGAAGAGACACTGTTTGAGTGTAACAAACGTGAAACATTTCTTTTAGCCTTTTCGCATGAAAACAGGGTCCAAAATCATGGGTTTTCGTTCAGCAGTGGAAGTAGGAGGCGCGCTCTACAATAGGCAAGGGTTTTCAAGTCTGCAAGTACGTTTTAAACTGAGTTCCATGAACATTGTCCAAAATCATGTTTTAACCAAAATCCACAATGCGACCAGTTCAGCATATGAGAAGAGACACTGTTTGAGTGTAACAAACGTGAAACATTTCTTTTAGCCTTTTCGCATGAAAACAGGGTCCAAAATCATGGGTTTTCTTTCAGCAGTGGAAGTAGGAGGCGCGCTCTACAATAGGCAAGGGTTTTCAAGTCTGCAAGTACGTTTTAAACTGAGTTCCATGAACATTGTCCAAAATCATGTTTTAACCAAAATCCACAATGCGACCAGTTCAGCATATGAGAAGAGACACTGTTTGAGTGTAACAAACGTGAAACATTTCTTTTAGCCTTTTCGCATGAAAACAGGGTCCAAAATCATGGGTTTTCGTTCAGCAGTGGAAGTAGGAGGCGCGCTCTACAATAGGCAAGGGTTTTCAAGTCTGCAAGTACGTTTTAAACTGAGTTCCATGAACATTGTCCAAAATCATGTTTTAACCAAAATCCGCAATGCGACCAGTTCAGCATAAGAGAGGAGACACTGTTTGAGTGTAACAAACGTGAAACATTTCTTTTAGCCTTTTCGCATGAAAACAGGGTCCAAAATCATGGGTTTTCGTTCAGCAGTGGAAGTAGGAGGTGCGCTCTACAATAGGCAAGGGTTTTCAAGTCTGCAAGTACGTTTTAAACTGAGTTCCATGAACATTGTCCAAAATCATGTTTTAACCAAAATCCACAATGCGACCAGTTCAGCATATGAGAGGAGACACTGTTTGAGTGTAACAAACGTGAAACATTTCTTTTAGCCTTTTCGCATGAAAACAGGGTCCAAAATCATGGGTTTTCTTTCAGCAGTGGAAGTAGGAGGCGCGCTCTACAATAGGCAAGGGTTTTCAAGTCTGCAAGTACGTTTTAAACTGAGTTCCATGAACATTGTCCAAAATCATGTTTTAACCAAAATCCACAATGCGACCAGTTCAGCATATGAGAAGAGACACTGTTTGAGTGTAACAAACGTGAAACATTTCTTTTAGCCTTTTCGCATGAAAACAGGGTCCAAAATCATGGGTTTTCGTTCAGCAGTGGAAGTAGGAGGCGCGCTCTACAATAGGCAAGGGTTTTCAAGTCTGCAAGTACGTTTTAAACTGAGTTCCATGAACATTGTCCAAAATCATGTTTTAACCAAAATCCGCAATGCGACCAGTTCAGCATATGAGAGGAGACACTGTTTGAGTGTAACAAACGTGAAACATTTCTTTTAGCCTTTTCGCATGAAAACAGGGTCCAAACTCATGGGTTTTCGTTCAGCAGTGGAAGTAGGAGGCGCGCTCTACAATAGGCAAGGGTTTTCAAGTCTGCAAGTACGTTTTAAACTGAGTTCCATGAACATTGTCCAAAATCATGTATTAACCAAAATCCACAATGCGACCAGTTCAGCATATGAGAGGAGACACTGTTTGAGGGTAACAAACGTGAAACATTTCTTTTAGCCTTTTCGCATGAAAACAGGGTCCAAAATCATGGGTTTTCGTTCAGCAGTGGAAGTAGGAGGCGCGCTCTACAATAGGCAAGGGTTTTCAAGTCTGCAAGTACGTTTTAAACTGAGTTCCATGAACATTGTCCAAAATCATGTTTTAACCAAAATCCACAATGCGACCAGTTCAGCATATGAGAAGAGACACTGTTTGAGTGTAACAAACGTGAAACATTTCTTTTAGCCTTTTCGCATGAAAACAGGGTCCAAAATCATGGGTTTTCGTTCAGCAGTGGAAGTAGGAGGCGCGCTCTACAATAGGCAAGGGTTTTCAAGTCTGCAAGTACGTTTTAAACTGAGTTCCATGAACATTGTCCAAAATCATGTTTTAACCAAAATCCACAATGCGACCAGTTCAGCATATGAGAAGAGACACTGTTTGAGTGTAACAAACGTGAAACATTTCTTTTAGCCTTTTCGCATGAAAACAGGGTCCAAAATCATGGGTTTTCGTTCAGCAGTGGAAGTAGGAGGCGCGCTCTACAATAGGCAAGGGTTTTCAAGTCTGCAAGTACGTTTTAAACTGAGTTCCATGAACATTGTCCAAAATCATGTTTTAACCAAAATCCACAATGCGACCAGTTCAGCATATGAGAGGAGACACTGTTTGAGTGTAACAAACGTGAAACATTTCTTTTAGCCTTTTCGCATGAAAACAGGGTCCAAAATCATGGGTTTTCGTTCAGCAGTGGAAGTAGGAGGCGCGCTCTACAATAGGCAAGGGTTTTCAAGTCTGCAAGTACGTTTTAAACTGAGTTCCATGAACATTGTCCAAAATCATGTTTTAACCAAAATCCACAATGCGACCAGTTCAGCATATGAGAAGAGACACTGTTTGAGTGTAACAAACGTGAAACATTTCTTTTAGCCTTTTCGCATGAAAACAGGGTCCAAAATCATGGGTTTTCTTTCAGCAGTGGAAGTAGGAGGCGCGCTCTACAATAGGCAAGGGTTTTCAAGTCTGCAAGTACGTTTTAAACTGAGTTCCATGAACATTGTCCAAAATCATGTTTTAACCAAAATCCACAATGCGACCAGTTCAGCATATGAGAAGAGACACTGTTTGAGTGTAACAAACGTGAAACATTTCTTTTAGCCTTTTCGCATGAAAACAGGGTCCAAAATCATGGGTTTTCTTTCAGCAGTGGAAGTAGGAGGCGCGCTCTACAATAGGCAAGGGTTTTCAAGTCTGCAAGTACGTTTTAAACTGAGTTCCATGAACATTGTCCAAAATCATGTTTTAACCAAAATCCACAATGTGACCAGTTCAGCATATGAGAAGAGACACTGTTTGAGTGTAACAAACGTGAAACATTTCTTTTAGCCTTTTCGCATGAAAACAGGGTCCAAAATCATGGGTTTTCGTTCAGCAGTGGAAGTAGGAGGCGCGCTCTACAATAGGCAAGGGTTTTCAAGTCTGCAAGTACGTTTTAAACTGAGTTCCATGAACATTGTCCAAAATCATGTTTTAACCAAAATCCACATTGCGACCAGTTCAGCATATGAGAAGAGACACTGTTTGAGTGTAACAAACGTGAAACATTTCTTTTAGCCTTTTCGCATGAAAACAGGGTCCAAAATCATGGGTTTTCGTTCAGCAGTGGAAGTAGGAGGCGCGCTCTACAATAGGCAAGGGTTTTCAAGTCTGCAAGTACGTTTTAAACTGAGTTCCATGAACATTGTCCAAAATCATGTTTTAACCAAAATCCACAATGCGACCAGTTCAGCATATGAGAAGAGACACTGTTTGAGTGTAACAAACGTGAAACATTTCTTTTAGCCTTTTCGCATGAAAACAGGGTCCAAAATCATGGGTTTTCTTTCAGCAGTGGAAGTAGGAGGCGCGCTCTACAATAGGCAAGGGTTTTCAAGTCTGCAAGTACGTTTTAAACTGAGTTCCATGAACATTGTCCAAAATCATGTTTTAACCAAAATCCACAATGCGACCAGTTCAGCATATGAGAAGAGACACTGTTTGAGTGTAACAAACGTGAAACATTTCTTTTAGCCTTTTCGCATGAAAACAGGGTCCAAAATCATGGGTTTTCGTTCAGCAGTGGAAGTAGGAGGCGCGCTCTACAATAGGCAAGGGTTTTCAAGTCTGCAAGTACGTTTTAAACTGAGTTCCATGAACATTGTCCAAAATCATGTTTTAACCAAAATCCGCAATGCGACCAGTTCAGCATAAGAGAGGAGACACTGTTTGAGTGTAACAAACGTGAAACATTTCTTTTAGCCTTTTCGCATGAAAACAGGGTCCAAAATCATGGGTTTTCGTTCAGCAGTGGAAGTAGGAGGTGCGCTCTACAATAGGCAAGGGTTTTCAAGTCTGCAAGTACGTTTTAAACTGAGTTCCATGAACATTGTCCAAAATCATGTTTTAACCAAAATCCACAATGCGACCAGTTCAGCATATGAGAGGAGACACTGTTTGAGTGTAACAAACGTGAAACATTTCTTTTAGCCTTTTCGCATGAAAACAGGGTCCAAAATCATGGGTTTTCTTTCAGCAGTGGAAGTAGGAGGCGCGCTCTACAATAGGCAAGGGTTTTCAAGTCTGCAAGTACGTTTTAAACTGAGTTCCATGAACATTGTCCAAAATCATGTTTTAACCAAAATCCACAATGCGACCAGTTCAGCATATGAGAAGAGACACTGTTTGAGTGTAACAAACGTGAAACATTTCTTTTAGCCTTTTCGCATGAAAACAGGGTCCAAAATCATGGGTTTTCGTTCAGCAGTGGAAGTAGGAGGCGCGCTCTACAATAGGCAAGGGTTTTCAAGTCTGCAAGTACGTTTTAAACTGAGTTCCATGAACATTGTCCAAAATCAAGTTTTAACCAAAATCCGCAATGCGACCAGTTCAGCATATGAGAGGAGACACTGTTTGAGTGTAACAAACGTGAAACATTTCTTTTAGCCTTTTCGCATGAAAACAGGGTCCAAACTCATGGGTTTTCGTTCAGCAGTGGAAGTAGGAGGCGCGCTCTACAATAGGCAAGGGTTTTCAAGTCTGCAAGTACGTTTTAAACTGAGTTCCATGAACATTGTCCAAAATCATGTTTTAACCAAAATCCACAATGCGACCAGTTCAGCATATGAGAGGAGACACTGTTTGAGGGTAACAAACGTGAAACATTTCTTTTAGCCTTTTCGCATGAAAACAGGGTCCAAAATCATGGGTTTTCGTTCAGCAGTGGAAGTAGGAGGCGCGCTCTACAATAGGCAAGGGTTTTCAAGTCTGCAAGTACGTTTTAAACTGAGTTCCATGAACATTGTCCAAAATCATGTTTTAACCAAAATCCACAATGCGACCAGTTCAGCATATGAGAAGAGACACTGTTTGAGTGTAACAAACGTGAAACATTTCTTTTAGCCTTTTCGCATGAAAACAGGGTCCAAAATCATGGGTTTTCGTTCAGCAGTGGAAGTAGGAGGCGCGCTCTACAATAGGCAAGGGTTTTCAAGTCTGCAAGTACGTTTTAAACTGAGTTCCATGAACATTGTCCAAAATCATGTTTTAACCAAAATCCGCAATGCGACCAGTTCAGCATATGAGAGGAGACACTGTTTGAGTGTAACAAACGTGAAACATTTCTTTTAGCCTTTTCGCATGAAAACAGGGTCCAAAATCATGGGTTTTCGTTCAGCAGTGGAAGTAGGAGGCGCGCTCTACAATAGGCAAGGGTTTTCAAGTCAGCAAGTACGTTTTAAACTGAGTTCCATGAACATTGTCCAAAATCATGTTTTAACCAAAATCCACAATGCGACCAGTTCAGCATATGAGAGGAGACACTGTTTGAGTGTAACAAACGTGAAACATTTCTTTTAGCCTTTTCGCATGAAAACAGGGTCCAAAATCATGGGTTTTCGTTCAGCAGTGGAAGTAGGAGGCGCGCTCTACAATAGGCAAGGGTTTTCAAGTCTGCAAGTACGTTTTAAACTGAGTTCCATGAACATTGTCCAAAATCATGTTTTAACCAAAATCCACAATGCGACCAGTTCAGCATATGAGAAGAGACACTGTTTGAGTGTAACAAACGTGAAACATTTCTTTTAGCCTTTTCGCATGAAAACAGGGTCCAAAATCATGGGTTTTCTTTCAGCAGTGGAAGTAGGTGGCGCGCTCTACAATAGGCAAGGGTTTTCAAGTCTGCAAGTACGTTTTAAACTGAGTTCCATGAACATTGTCCAAAATCATGTTTTAACCAAAATCCACAATGCGACCAGTTCAGCATATGAGAAGAGACACTGTTTGAGTGTAACAAACGTGAAACATTTCTTTTAGCCTTTTCGCATGAAAACAGGGTCCAAAATCATGGGTTTTCGTTCAGCAGTGGAAGTAGGAGGCGCGCTCTACAATAGGCAAGGGTTTTCAAGTCTGCAAGTACGTTTTAAACTGAGTTCCATGAACATTGTCCAAAATCATGTTTTAACCAAAATCCACATTGCGACCAGTTCAGCATATGAGAAGAGACACTGTTTGAGTGTAACAAACGTGAAACATTTCTTTTAGCCTTTTCGCATGAAAACAGGGTCCAAAATCATGGGTTTTCGTTCAGCAGTGGAAGTAGGAGGCGCGCTCTACAATAGGCAAGGGTTTTCAAGTCTGCAAGTACGTTTTAAACTGAGTTCCATGAACATTGTCCAAAATCATGTTTTAACCAAAATCCGCAATGCGACCAGTTCAGCATATGAGAGGAGACACTGTTTGAGTGTAACAAACGTGAAACATTTCTTTTAGCCTTTTCGCATGAAAACAGGGTCCAAAATCATGGGTTTTCGTTCAGCAGTGGAAGTAGGAGGCGCGCTCTACAATAGGCAAGGGTTTTCAAGTCTGCAAGTACGTTTTAAACTGAGTTCCATGAACATTGTCCAAAATCATGTTTTAACCAAAATCCACAATGCGACCAGTTCAGCATATGAGAAGAGACACTGTTTGAGTGTAACAAACGTGAAACATTTCTTTTAGCCTTTTCGCATGAAAACAGGGTCCAAAATCATGGGTTTTCTTTCAGCAGTGGAAGTAGGAGGCGCGCTCTACAATAGGCAAGGGTTTTCAAGTCTGCAAGTACGTTTTAAACTGAGTTCCATGAACATTGTCCAAAATCATGTTTTAACCAAAATCCGCAATGCGACCAGTTCAGCATATGAGAGGAGACACTGTTTGAGTGTAACAAACGTGAAACATTTCTTTTAGCCTTTTCGCATGAAAACAGGGTCCAAAATCATGGGTTTTCGTTCAGCAGTGGAAGTAGGAGGCGCGCTCTACAATAGGCAAGGGTTTTCAAGTCTGCAAGTACGTTTTAAACTGAGTTCCATGAACATTGTCCAAAATCATGTTTTAACCAAAATCCACAATGCGACCAGTTCAGCATATGAGAAGAGACACTGTTTGAGTGTAACAAACGTGAAACATTTCTTTTAGCCTTTTCGCATGAAAACAGGGTCCAAAATCATGGGTTTTCGTTCAGCAGTGGAAGTAGGAGGCGCGCTCTACAATAGGCAAGGGTTTTCAAGTCTGCAAGTACGTTTTAAACTGAGTTCCATGAACATTGTCCAAAATCATGTTTTAACCAAAATCCGCAATGCGACCAGTTCAGCATATGAGAGGAGACACTGTTTGAGTGTAACAAACGTGAAACATTTCTTTTAGCCTTTTCGCATGAAAACAGGGTCCAAAATCATGGGTTTTCGTTCAGCAGTGGAAGTAGGAGGCGCGCTCTACAATAGGCAAGGGTTTTCAAGTCTGCAAGTACGTTTTAAACTGAGTTCCATGAACATTGTCCAAAATCATGTTTTAACCAAAATCCACAATGCGACCAGTTCAGCATATGAGAGGAGACACTGTTTGAGTGTAACAAACGTGAAACATTTCTTTTAGCCTTTTCGCATGAAAACAGGGTCCAAAATCATGGGTTTTCTTTCAGCAGTGGAAGTAGGAGGCGCGCTCTACAATAGGCAAGGGTTTTCAAGTCTGCAAGTACGTTTTAAACTGAGTTCCATGAACATTGTCCAAAATCATGTTTTAACCAAAATCCACAATGCGACCAGTTCAGCATATGAGAAGAGACACTGTTTGAGTGTAACAAACGTGAAACATTTCTTTTAGCCTTTTCGCATGAAAACAGGGTCCAAAATCATGGGTTTTCGTTCAGCAGTGGAAGTAGGAGGCGCGCTCTACAATAGGCAAGGGTTTTCAAGTCTGCAAGTACGTTTTAAACTGAGTTCCATGAACATTGTCCAAAATCATGTTTTAACCAAAATCCGCAATGCGACCAGTTCAGCATATGAGAGGAGACACTGTTTGAGTGTAACAAACGTGAAACATTTCTTTTAGCCTTTTCGCATGAAAACAGGGTCCAAAATCATGGGTTTTCGTTCAGCAGTGGAAGTAGGAGGCGCGCTCTACAATAGGCAAGGGTTTTCAAGTCTGCAAGTACGTTTTAAACTGAGTTCCATGAACATTGTCCAAAATCATGTTTTAACCAAAATCCACAATGCGACCAGTTCAGCATATGAGAAGAGACACTGTTTGAGTGTAACAAACGTGAAACATTTCTTTTAGCCTTTTCGCATGAAAACAGGGTCCAAAATCATGGGTTTTCGTTCAGCAGTGGAAGTAGGAGGCGCGCTCTACAATAGGCAAGGGTTTTCAAGTCTGCAAGTACGTTTTAAACTGAGTTCCATGAACATTGTCCAAAATCATGTTTTAACCAAAATCCGCAATGCGACCAGTTCAGCATATGAGAGGAGACACTGTTTGAGTGTAACAAACGTGAAACATTTCTTTTAGCCTTTTCGCATGAAAACAGGGTCCAAAATCATGGGTTTTCGTTCAGCAGTGGAAGTAGGAGGCGCGCTCTACAATAGGCAAGGGTTTTCAAGTCTGCAAGTACGTTTTAAACTGAGTTCCATGAACATTGTCCAAAATCATGTTTTAACCAAAATCCACAATGCGACCAGTTCAGCATATGAGAAGAGACACTGTTTGAGTGTAACAAACGTGAAACATTTCTTTTAGCCTTTTCGCATGAAAACAGGGTCCAAAATCATGGGTTTTCTTTCAGCAGTGGAAGTAGGAGGCGCGCTCTACAATAGGCAAGGGTTTTCAAGTCTGCAAGTACGTTTTAAACTGAGTTCCATGAACATTGTCCAAAATCATGTTTTAACCAAAATCCACAATGCGACCAGTTCAGCATATGAGAAGAGACACTGTTTGAGTGTAACAAACGTGAAACATTTCTTTTAGCCTTTTCGCATGAAAACAGGGTCCAAAATCATGGGTTTTCTTTCAGCAGTGGAAGTAGGAGGCGCGCTCTACAATAGGCAAGGGTTTTCAAGTCTGCAAGTACGTTTTAAACTGAGTTCCATGAACATTGTCCAAAATCATGTTTTAACCAAAATCCACAATGCGACCAGTTCAGCATATGAGAAGAGACACTGTTTGAGTGTAACAAACGTGAAACATTTCTTTTAGCCTTTTCGCATGAAAACAGGGTCCAAAATCATGGGTTTTCGTTCAGCAGTGGAAGTAGGAGGCGCGCTCTACAATAGGCAAGGGTTTTCAAGTCTGCAAGTACGTTTTAAACTGAGTTCCATGAACATTGTCCAAAATCATGTTTTAACCAAAATCCGCAATGCGACCAGTTCAGCATATGAGAGGAGACACTGTTTGAGTGTAACAAACGTGAAACATTTCTTTTAGCCTTTTCGCATGAAAACAGGGTCCAAAATCATGGGTTTTCGTTCAGCAGTGGAAGTAGGAGGCGCGCTCTACAATAGGCAAGGGTTTTCAAGTCTGCAAGTACGTTTTAAACTGAGTTCCATGAACATTGTCCAAAATCATGTTTTAACCAAAATCCACAATGCGACCAGTTCAGCATATGAGAAGAGACACTGTTTGAGTGTAACAAACGTGAAACATTTCTTTTAGCCTTTTCGCATGAAAACAGGGTCCAAAATCATGGGTTTTCGTTCAGCAGTGGAAGTAGGAGGCGCGCTCTACAATAGGCAAGGGTTTTCAAGTCTGCAAGTACGTTTTAAACTGAGTTCCATGAACATTGTCCAAAATCATGTTTTAACCAAAATCCGCAATGCGACCAGTTCAGCATATGAGAGGAGACACTGTTTGAGTGTAACAAACGTGAAACATTTCTTTTAGCCTTTTCGCATGAAAACAGGGTCCAAAATCATGGGTTTTCGTTCAGCAGTGGAAGTAGGAGGCGCGCTCTACAATAGGCAAGGGTTTTCAAGTCTGCAAGTACGTTTTAAACTGAGTTCCATGAACATTGTCCAAAATCATGTTTTAACCAAAATCCACAATGCGACCAGTTCAGCATATGAGAAGAGACACTGTTTGAGTGTAACAAACGTGAAACATTTCTTTTAGCCTTTTCGCATGAAAACAGGGTCCAAAATCATGGGTTTTCTTTCAGCAGTGGAAGTAGGAGGCGCGCTCTACAATAGGCAAGGGTTTTCAAGTCTGCAAGTACGTTTTAAACTGAGTTCCATGAACATTGTCCAAAATCATGTTTTAACCAAAATCCACAATGCGACCAGTTCAGCATATGAGAAGAGACACTGTTTGAGTGTAACAAACGTGAAACATTTCTTTTAGCCTTTTCGCATGAAAACAGGGTCCAAAATCATGGGTTTTCGTTCAGCAGTGGAAGTAGGAGGCGCGCTCTACAATAGGCAAGGGTTTTCAAGTCTGCAAGTACGTTTTAAACTGAGTTCCATGAACATTGTCCAAAATCATGTTTTAACCAAAATCCGCAATGCGACCAGTTCAGCATAT
This sequence comes from Coregonus lavaretus, assembly GCF_964263955.1. Taxonomy (NCBI): domain Eukaryota; kingdom Metazoa; phylum Chordata; class Actinopteri; order Salmoniformes; family Salmonidae; genus Coregonus; species Coregonus lavaretus. The sequence continues at coordinate 44,589 of NW_028161787.1, forward strand.
GAGAGGAGACACTGTTTGAGTGTAACAAACGTGAAACATTTCTTTTAGCCTTTTCGCATGAAAACAGGGTCCAAAATCATGGGTTTTCGTTCAGCAGTGGAAGTAGGAGGCGCGCTCTACAATAGGCAAGGGTTTTCAAGTCTGCAAGTACGTTTTAAACTGAGTTCCATGAACATTGTCCAAAATCATGTTTTAACCAAAATCCACAATGCGACCAGTTCAGCATATGAGAAGAGACACTGTTTGAGTGTAACAAACGTGAAACATTTCTTTTAGCCTTTTCGCATGAAAACAGGGTCCAAAATCATGGGTTTTCGTTCAGCAGTGGAAGTAGGAGGCGCGCTCTACAATAGGCAAGGGTTTTCAAGTCTGCAAGTACGTTTTAAACTGAGTTCCATGAACATTGTCCAAAATCATGTTTTAACCAAAATCCGCAATGCGACCAGTTCAGCATATGAGAGGAGACACTGTTTGAGTGTAACAAACGTGAAACATTTCTTTTAGCCTTTTCGCATGAAAACAGGGTCCAAAATCATGGGTTTTCTTTCAGCAGTGGAAGTAGGAGGCGCGCTCTACAATAGGCAAGGGTTTTCAAGTCTGCAAGTACGTTTTAAACTGACTTCCATGAACATTGTCCAAAATCATGTTTTAACCAAAATCCACAATGCGACCAGTTCAGCATATGAGAGGAGACACTGTTTGAGTGTAACAAACGTGAAACATTTCTTTTAGCCTTTTCGCATGAAAACAGGGTCCAAAATCATGGGTTTTCTTTCAGCAGTGGAAGTAGGAGGCGCGCTCTACAATAGGCAAGGGTTTTCAAGTCTGCAAGTACGTTTTAAACTGAGTTCCATGAACATTGTCCAAAATCATGTTTTAACCAAAATCCACAATGCGACCAGTTCAGCATATGAGAAGAGACACTGTTTGAGTGTAACAAACGTGAAACATTTCTTTTAGCCTTTTCGCATGAAAACAGGGTCCAAAATCATGGGTTTTCGTTCAGCAGTGGAAGTAGGAGGCGCGCTCTACAATAGGCAAGGGTTTTCAAGTCTGCAAGTACGTTTTAAACTGAGTTCCATGAACATTGTCCAAAATCATGTTTTAACCAAAATCCGCAATGCGACCAGTTCAGCATATGAGAGGAGACACTGTTTGAGTGTAACAAACGTGAAACATTTCTTTTAGCCTTTTCGCATGAAAACAGGGTCCAAAATCATGGGTTTTCGTTCAGCAGTGGAAGTAGGAGGCGCGCTCTACAATAGGCAAGGGTTTTCAAGTCTGCAAGTACGTTTTAAACTGAGTTCCATGAACATTGTCCAAAATCATGTTTTAACCAAAATCCACAATGCGACCAGTTCAGCATATGAGAAGAGACACTGTTTGAGTGTAACAAACGTGAAACATTTCTTTTAGCCTTTTCGCATGAAAACAGGGTCCAAAATCATGGGTTTTCGTTCAGCAGTGGAAGTAGGAGGCGCGCTCTACAATAGGCAAGGGTTTTCAAGTCTGCAAGTACGTTTTAAACTGAGTTCCATGAACATTGTCCAAAATCATGTTTTAACCAAAATCCGCAATGCGACCAGTTCAGCATATGAGAGGAGACACTGTTTGAGTGTAACAAACGTGAAACATTTCTTTTAGCCTTTTCGCATGAAAACAGGGTCCAAAATCATGGGTTTTCGTTCAGCAGTGGAAGTAGGAGGCGCGCTCTACAATAGGCAAGGGTTTTCAAGTCTGCAAGTACGTTTTAAACTGAGTTCCATGAACATTGTCCAAAATCATGTTTTAACCAAAATCCACAATGCGACCAGTTCAGCATATGAGAGGAGACACTGTTTGAGTGTAACAAACGTGAAACATTTCTTTTAGCCTTTTTCGCATGAAAACAGGGTCCAAAATCATGGGTTTTCTTTCAGCAGTGGAAGTAGGAGGCGCGCTCTACAATAGGCAAGGGTTTTCAAGTCTGCAAGTACGTTTTAAACTGAGTTCCATGAACATTGTCCAAAATCATGTTTTAACCAAAATCCACAATGCGACCAGTTCAGCATATGAGAAGAGACACTGTTTGAGTGTAACAAACGTGAAACATTTCTTTTAGCCTTTTCGCATGAAAACAGGGTCCAAAATCATGGGTTTTCGTTCAGCAGTGGAAGTAGGAGGCGCGCTCTACAATAGGCAAGGGTTTTCAAGTCTGCAAGTACGTTTTAAACTGAGTTCCATGAACATTGTCCAAAATCATGTTTTAACCAAAATCCACAATGCGACCAGTTCAGCATATGAGAAGAGACACTGTTTGAGTGTAACAAACGTGAAACATTTCTTTTAGCCCTTTTCGCATGAAAACAGGGTCCAAAATCATGGGTTTTCGTTCAGCAGTGGAAGTAGGAGGCGCGCTCTACAATAGGCAAGGGTTTTCAAGTCTGCAAGTACGTTTTAAACTGAGTTCCATGAACATTGTCCAAAATCATGTTTTAACCAAAATCCACAATGCGACCAGTTCAGCATATGAGAAGAGACACTGTTTGAGTGTAACAAACGTGAAACATTTCTTTTAGCCTTTTCGCATGAAAACAGGTCCAAAATCATGGGTTTTCGTTCAGCAGTGGAAGTAGGAGGCGCGCTCTACAATAGGCAAGGGTTTTCAAGTCTGCAAGTACGTTTTAAACTGAGTTCCATGAACATTGTCCAAAATCATGTTTTAACCAAAATCCACAATGCGACCAGTTCAGCATATGAGAAGAGACACTGTTTGAGTGTAACAAACGTGAAACATTTCTTTTAGCCTTTTCGCATGAAAACAGGGTCCAAAATCATGGGTTTTCGTTCAGCAGTGGAAGTAGGAGGCGCGCTCTACAATAGGCAAGGGTTTTCAAGTCTGCAAGTACGTTTTAAACTGAGTTCCATGAACATTGTCCAAAATCATGTTTTAACCAAAATCCACAATGCGACCAGTTCAGCATATGAGAGAGACACTGTTTGAGTGTAACAAACGTGAAACATTTCTTTTAGCCTTTTCGCATGAAAACAGGGTCCAAAATCATGGGTTTTCGTTCAGCAGTGGAAGTAGGAGGCGCGCTCTACAATAGGCAAGGGTTTTCAAGTCTGCAAGTACGTTTTAAACTGAGTTCCATGAACATTGTCCAAAATCATGTTTTAACCAAAATCCACAATGCGACCAGTTCAGCATATGAGAGGAGACACTGTTTGAGTGTAACAAACGTGAAACATTTCTTTTAGCCTTTTCGCATGAAAACAGGGTCCAAAATCATGGGTTTTCGTTCAGCAGTGGAAGTAGGAGGCGCGCTCTACAATAGGCAAGGGTTTTCAAGTCTGCAAGTACGTTTTAAACTGAGTTCCATGAACATTGTCCAAAATCATGTTTTAACCAAAATCCACAATGCGACCAGTTCAGCATATGAGAGGAGACACTGTTTGAGTGTAACAAACGTGAAACATTTCTTTTAGCCTTTTCGCATGAAAACAGGGTCCAAAATCATGGGTTTTCGTTCAGCAGTGGAAGTAGGAGGCGCGCTCTACAATAGGCAAGGGTTTTCAAGTCTGCAAGTACGTTTTAAACTGAGTTCCATGAACATTGTCCAAAATCATGTTTTAACCAAAATCCGCAATGCGACCAGTTCAGCATATGAGAGGAGACACTGTTTGAGTGTAACAAACGTGAAACATTTCTTTTAGCCTTTTCGCATGAAAACAGGGTCCAAAATCATGGGTTTTCGTTCAGCAGTGGAAGTAGGAGGCGCGCTCTACAATAGGCAAGGGTTTTCAAGTCTGCAAGTACGTTTTAAACTGAGTTCCATGAACATTGTCCAAAATCATGTTTTAACCAAAATCCACAATGCGACCAGTTCAGCATATGAGAAGAGACACTGTTTGAGTGTAACAAACGTGAAACATTTCTTTTAGCCTTTTCGCATGAAAACAGGGTCCAAAATCATGGGTTTTCTTTCAGCAGTGGAAGTAGGAGGCGCGCTCTACAATAGGCAAGGGTTTTCAAGTCTGCAAGTACGTTTTAAACTGAGTTCCATGAACATTGTCCAAAATCATGTTTTAACCAAAATCCACAATGCGACCAGTTCAGCATATGAGAAGAGACACTGTTTGAGTGTAACAAACGTGAAACATTTCTTTTAGCCTTTTCGCATGAAAACAGGGTCCAAAATCATGGGTTTTCGTTCAGCAGTGGAAGTAGGAGGCGCGCTCTACAATAGGCAAGGGTTTTCAAGTCTGCAAGTACGTTTTAAACTGAGTTCCATGAACATTGTCCAAAATCATGTTTTAACCAAAATCCACATTGCGACCAGTTCAGCATATGAGAAGAGACACTGTTTGAGTGTAACAAACGTGAAACATTTCTTTTAGCCTTTTCGCATGAAAACAGGGTCCAAAATCATGGGTTTTCGTTCAGCAGTGGAAGTAGGAGGCGCGCTCTACAATAGGCAAGGGTTTTCAAGTCTGCAAGTACGTTTTAAACTGAGTTCCATGAACATTGTCCAAAATCATGTTTTAACCAAAATCCGCAATGCGACCAGTTCAGCATATGAGAGGAGACACTGTTTGAGTGTAACAAACGTGAAACATTTCTTTTAGCCTTTTCGCATGAAAACAGGGTCCAAAATCATGGGTTTTCGTTCAGCAGTGGAAGTAGGAGGCGCGCTCTACAATAGGCAAGGGTTTTCAAGTCTGCAAGTACGTTTTAAACTGAGTTCCATGAACATTGTCCAAAATCATGTTTTAACCAAAATCCACAATGCGACCAGTTCAGCATATGAGAAGAGACACTGTTTGAGTGTAACAAACGTGAAACATTTCTTTTAGCCTTTTCGCATGAAAAAAGGGTCCAAAATCATGGGTTTTCTTTCAGCAGTGGAAGTAGGAGGCGCGCTCTACAATAGGCAAGGGTTTTCAAGTCTGCAAGTACGTTTTAAACTGAGTTCCATGAACATTGTCCAAAATCATGTTTTAACCAAAATCCACAATGCGACCAGTTCAGCATATGAGAAGAGACACTGTTTGAGTGTAACAAACGTGAAACATTTCTTTTAGCCTTTTCGCATGAAAACAGGGTCCAAAATCATGGGTTTTCGTTCAGCAGTGGAAGTAGGAGGCGCGCTCTACAATAGGCAAGGGTTTTCAAGTCTGCAAGTACGTTTTAAACTGAGTTCCATGAACATTGTCCAAAATCATGTTTTAACCAAAATCCACAATGCGACCAGTTCAGCATATGAGAAGAGACACTGTTTGAGTGTAACAAACGTGAAACATTTCTTTTAGCCTTTTCGCATGAAAACAGGGTCCAAAATCATGGGTTTTCGTTCAGCAGTGGAAGTAGGAGGCGCGCTCTACAATAGGCAAGGGTTTTCAAGTCTGCAAGTACGTTTTAAACTGAGTTCCATGAACATTGTCCAAAATCATGTTTTAACCAAAATCCGCAATGCGACCAGTTCAGCATATGAGAGGAGACACTGTTTGAGTGTAACAAACGTGAAACATTTCTTTTAGCCTTTTCGCATGAAAACAGGGTCCAAAATCATGGGTTTTCGTTCAGCAGTGGAAGTAGGAGGCGCGCTCTACAATAGGCAAGGGTTTTCAAGTCTGCAAGTACGTTTTAAACTGAGTTCCATGAACATTGTCCAAAATCATGTTTTAACCAAAATCCACAATGCGACCAGTTCAGCATATGAGAAGAGACACTGTTTGAGTGTAACAAACGTGAAACATTTCTTTTAGCCTTTTCGCGTGAAAACAGGGTCCAAAATCATGGGTTTTCGTTCAGCAGTGGAAGTAGGAGGCGCGCTCTACAATAGGCAAGGGTTTTCAAGTCTGCAAGTACGTTTTAAACTGAGTTCCATGAACATTGTCCAAAATCATGTTTTAACCAAAATCCACAATGCGACCAGTTCAGCATATGAGAAGAGACACTGTTTGAGTGTAACAAACGTGAAACATTTCTTTTAGCCTTTTCGCATGAAAACAGGGTCCAAAATCATGGGTTTTCGTTCAGCAGTGGAAGTAGGTGGCGCGCTCTACAATAGGCAAGGGTTTTCAAGTCTGCAAGTACGTTTTAAACTGAGTTCCATGAACATTGTCCAAAATCATGTTTTAACCAAAATCCGCAATGCGACCAGTTCAGCATATGAGAGGAGACACTGTTTGAGTGTAACAAACGTGAAACATTTCTTTTAGCCTTTTCGCATGAAAACAGGGTCCAAAATCATGGGTTTTCGTTCAGCAGTGGAAGTAGGAGGCGCGCTCTACAATAGGCAAGGGTTTTCAAGTCTGCAAGTACGTTTTAAACTGAGTTCCATGAACATTGTCCAAAATCATGTTTTAACCAAAATCCACAATGCGACCAGTTCAGCATATGAGAAGAGACACTGTTTGAGTGTAACAAACGTGAAACATTTCTTTTAGCCTTTTCGCATGAAAACAGGGTCCAAAATCATGGGTTTTCGTTCAGCAGTGGAAGTAGGAGGCGCGCTCTACAATAGGCAAGGGTTTTCAAGTCTGCAAGTACGTTTTAAACTGAGTTCCATGAACATTGTCCAAAATCATGTTTTAACCAAAATCCGCAATGCGACCAGTTCAGCATATGAGAGGAGACACTGTTTGAGTGTAACAAACGTGAAACATTTCTTTTAGCCTTTTCGCATGAAAACAGGGTCCAAAATCATGGGTTTTCGTTCAGCAGTGGAAGTAGGAGGCGCGCTCTACAATAGGCAAGGGTTTTCAAGTCTGCAAGTACGTTTTAAACTGAGTTCCATGAACATTGTCCAAAATCATGTTTTAACCAAAATCCACAATGCGACCAGTTCAGCATATGAGAGGAGACACTGTTTGAGTGTAACAAACGTGAAACATTTCTTTTAGCCTTTTCGCATGAAAACAGGGTCCAAAATCATGGGTTTTCTTTCAGCAGTGGAAGTAGGAGGCGCGCTCTACAATAGGCAAGGGTTTTCAAGTCTGCAAGTACGTTTTAAACTGAGTTCCATGAACATTGTCCAAAATCATGTTTTAACCAAAATCCACAATGCGACCAGTTCAGCATATGAGAAGAGACACTGTTTGAGTGTAACAAACGTGAAACATTTCTTTTAGCCTTTTCGCATGAAAACAGGGTCCAAAATCATGGGTTTTCGTTCAGCAGTGGAAGTAGGAGGCGCGCTCTACAATAGGCAAGGGTTTTCAAGTCTGCAAGTACGTTTTAAACTGAGTTCCATGAACATTGTCCAAAATCATGTTTTAACCAAAATCCGCAATGCGACCAGTTCAGCATATGAGAGGAGACACTGTTTGAGTGTAACAAACGTGAAACATTTCTTTTAGCCTTTTCGCATGAAAACAGGGTCCAAAATCATGGGTTTTCGTTCAGCAGTGGAAGTAGGAGGTGCGCTCTACAATAGGCAAGGGTTTTCAAGTCTGCAAGTACGTTTTAAACTGAGTTCCATGAACATTGTCCAAAATCATGTTTTAACCAAAATCCACAATGCGACCAGTTCAGCATATGAGAAGAGACACTGTTTGAGTGTAACAAACGTGAAACATTTCTTTTAGCCTTTTCGCATGAAAACAGGGTCCAAAATCATGGGTTTTCGTTCAGCAGTGGAAGTAGGAGGCGCGCTCTACAATAGGCAAGGGTTTTCAAGTCTGCAAGTACGTTTTAAACTGAGTTCCATGAACATTGTCCAAAATCATGTTTTAACCTAAATCCGCAATGCGACCAGTTCAGCATATGAGAGGAGACACTGTTTGAGTGTAACAAACGTGAAACATTTCTTTTAGCCTTTTCGCATGAAAACAGGGTCCAAAATCATGGGTTTTCGTTCAGCAGTGGAAGTAGGAGGCGCGCTCTACAATAGGCAAGGGTTTTCAAGTCTGCAAGTACGTTTTAAACTGAGTTCCATGAACATTGTCCAAAATCATGTTTTAACCAAAATCCGCAATGCGACCAGTTCAGCATATGAGAGGAGACACTGTTTGAGTGTAACAAACGTGAAACATTTCTTTTAGCCTTTTCGCATGAAAACAGGGTCCAAAATCATGGGTTTTCGTTCAGCAGTGGAAGTAGGAGGCGCGCTCTACAATAGGCAAGGGTTTTCAAGTCTGCAAGTACGTTTTAAACTGAGTTCCATGAACATTGTCCAAAATCATGTTTTAACCAAAATCCACAATGCGACCAGTTCAGCATATGAGAAGAGACACTGTTTGAGTGTAACAAACGTGAAACATTTCTTTTAGCCTTTTCGCATGAAAACAGGGTCCAAAATCATGGGTTTTCTTTCAGCAGTGGAAGTAGGAGGCGCGCTCTACAATAGGCAAGGGTTTTCAAGTCTGCAAGTACGTTTTAAACTGAGTTCCATGAACATTGTCCAAAATCATGTTTTAACCAAAATCCACAATGCGACCAGTTCAGCATATGAGAAGAGACACTGTTTGAGTGTAACAAACGTGAAACATTTCTTTTAGCCTTTTCGCATGAAAACAGGGTCCAAAATCATGGGTTTTCTTTCAGCAGTGGAAGTAGGAGGCGCGCTCTACAATAGGCAAGGGTTTTCAAGTCTGCAAGTACGTTTTAAACTGAGTTCCATGAACATTGTCCAAAATCATGTTTTAACCAAAATCCACAATGCGACCAGTTCAGCATATGAGAAGAGACACTGTTTGAGTGTAACAAACGTGAAACATTTCTTTTAGCCTTTTCGCATGAAAACAGGGTCCAAAATCATGGGTTTTCGTTCAGCAGTGGAAGTAGGAGGCGCGCTCTACAATAGGCAAGGGTTTTCAAGTCTGCAAGTACGTTTTAAACTGAGTTCCATGAACATTGTCCAAAATCATGTTTTAACCAAAATCCGCAATGCGACCAGTTCAGCATATGAGAGGAGACACTGTTTGAGTGTAACAAACGTGAAACATTTCTTTTAGCCTTTTCGCATGAAAACAGGGTCCAAAATCATGGGTTTTCGTTCAGCAGTGGAAGTAGGAGGCGCGCTCTACAATAGGCAAGGGTTTTCAAGTCTGCAAGTACGTTTTAAACTGAGTTCCATGAACATTGTCCAAAATCATGTTTTAACCTAAATCCGCAATGCGACCAGTTCAGCATATGAGAGGAGACACTGTTTGAGTGTAACAAACGTGAAACATTTCTTTTAGCCTTTTCGCATGAAAACAGGGTCCAAAATCATGGGTTTTCGTTCAGCAGTGGAAGTAGGAGGCGCGCTCTACAATAGGCAAGGGTTTTCAAGTCTGCAAGTACGTTTTAAACTGAGTTCCATGAACATTGTCCAAAATCATGTTTTAACCAAAATCCACAATGCGACCAGTTCAGCATATGAGAAGAGACACTGTTTGAGTGTAACAAACGTGAAACATTTCTTTTAGCCTTTTCGCATGAAAACAGGGTCCAAAATCATGGGTTTTCGTTCAGCAGTGGAAGTAGGAGGCGCGCTCTACAATAGGCAAGGGTTTTCAAGTCTGCAAGTACGTTTTAAACTGAGTTCCATGAACATTGTCCAAAATCATGTTTTAACCTAAATCCGCAATGCGACCAGTTCAGCATATGAGAGGAGACACTGTTTGAGTGTAACAAACGTGAAACATTTCTTTTAGCCTTTTCGCATGAAAACAGGGTCCAAAATCATGGGTTTTCGTTCAGCAGTGGAAGTAGGAGGCGCGCTCTACAATAGGCAAGGGTTTTCAAGTCTGCAAGTACGTTTTAAACTGAGTTCCATGAACATTGTCCAAAATCATGTTTTAACCAAAATCCACAATGCGACCAGTTCAGCATATGAGAAGAGACACTGTTTGAGTGTAACAAACGTGAAACATTTCTTTTAGCCTTTTCGCATGAAAACAGGGTCCAAAATCATGGGTTTTCTTTCAGCAGTGGAAGTAGGAGGCGCGCTCTACAATAGGCAAGGGTTTTCAAGTCTGCAAGTACGTTTTAAACTGAGTTCCATGAACATTGTCCAAAATCATGTTTTAACCAAAATCCACAATGCGACCAGTTCAGCATATGAGAAGAGACACTGTTTGAGTGTAACAAACGTGAAACATTTCTTTTAGCCTTTTCGCATGAAAACAGGGTCCAAAATCATGGGTTTTCGTTCAGCAGTGGAAGTAGGAGGCGCGCTCTACAATAGGCAAGGGTTTTCAAGTCTGCAAGTACGTTTTAAACTGAGTTCCATGAACATTGTCCAAAATCATGTTTTAACCAAAATCCGCAATGCGACCAGTTCAGCATATGAGAGGAGACACTGTTTGAGTGTAACAAACGTGAAACATTTCTTTTAGCCTTTTCGCATGAAAACAGGGTCCAAAATCATGGGTTTTCGTTCAGCAGTGGAAGTAGGAGGCGCGCTCTACAATAGGCAAGGGTTTTCAAGTCTGCAAGTACGTTTTAAACTGAGTTCCATGAACATTGTCCAAAATCATGTTTTAACCAAAATCCACAATGCGACCAGTTCAGCATATGAGAAGAGACACTGTTTGAGTGTAACAAACGTGAAACATTTCTTTTAGCCTTTTCGCATGAAAACAGGGTCCAAAATCATGGGTTTTCGTTCAGCAGTGGAAGTAGGAGGCGCGCTCTACAATAGGCAAGGGTTTCAAGTCTGCAAGTACGTTTTAAACTGAGTTCCATGAACATTGTCCAAAATCATGTTTTAACCAAAATCCGCAATGCGACCAGTTCAGCATATGAGAGGAGACACTGTTTGAGTGTAACAAACGTGAAACATTTCTTTTAGCCTTTTCGCATGAAAACAGGGTCCAAAATCATGGGTTTTCGTTCAGCAGTGGAAGTAGGAGGCGCGCTCTACAATAGGCAAGGGTTTTCAAGTCTGCAAGTACGTTTTAAACTGACTTCCATGAACATTGTCCAAAATCATGTTTTAACCAAAATCCACAATGCGACCAGTTCAGCATATGAGAGGAGACACTGTTTGAGTGTAACAAACGTGAAACATTTCTTTTAGCCTTTTCGCATGAAAACAGGGTCCAAAATCATGGGTTTTCTTTCAGCAGTGGAAGTAGGGAGGCGCGCTCTACAATAGGCAAGGGTTTTCAAGTCTGCAAGTACGTTTTAAACTGAGTTCCATGAACATTGTCCAAAATCATGTTTTAACCAAAATCCACAATGCGACCAGTTCAGCATATGAGAAGAGACACTGTTTGAGTGTAACAAACGTGAAACATTTCTTTTAGCCTTTTCGCATGAAAACAGGGTCCAAAATCATGGGTTTTCGTTCAGCAGTGGAAGTAGGAGGCGCGCTCTACAATAGGCAAGGGTTTTCAAGTCTGCAAGTACGTTTTAACTGAGTTCCATGAACATTGTCCAAAATCATGTTTTAACCAAAATCCGCAATGCGACCAGTTCAGCATATGAGAGGAGACACTGTTTGAGTGTAACAAACGTGAAACATTTCTTTTAGCCTTTTCGCATGAAAACAGGGTCCAAAATCATGGGTTTTCGTTCAGCAGTGGAAGTAGGAGGCGCGCTCTACAATAGGCAAGGGTTTTCAAGTCTGCAAGTACGTTTTAAACTGAGTTCCATGAACATTGTCCAAAATCATGTTTTAACCAAAATCCACAATGCGACCAGTTCAGCATATGAGAAGAGACACTGTTTGAGTGTAACAAACGTGAAACATTTCTTTTAGCCTTTTCGCATGAAAACAGGGTCCAAAATCATGGGTTTTCGTTCAGCAGTGGAAGTAGGAGGCGCGCTCTACAATAGGCAAGGGTTTTCAAGTCTGCAAGTACGTTTTAAACTGAGTTCCATGAACATTGTCCAAAATCATGTTTTAACCAAAATCCGCAATGCGACCAGTTCAGCATATGAGAGGAGACACTGTTTGAGTGTAACAAACGTGAAACATTTCTTTTAGCCTTTTCGCATGAAAACAGGGTCCAAAATCATGGGTTTTCGTTCAGCAGTGGAAGTAGGAGGCGCGCTCTACAATAGGCAAGGGTTTTCAAGTCTGCAAGTACGTTTTAAACTGAGTTCCATGAACATTGTCCAAAATCATGTTTTAACCAAAATCCACAATGCGACCAGTTCAGCATATGAGAGGAGACACTGTTTGAGTGTAACAAACGTGAAACATTTCTTTTAGCCTTTTCGCATGAAAACAGGGTCCAAAATCATGGGTTTTCGTTCAGCAGTGGAAGTAGGAGGCGCGCTCTACAATAGGCAAGGGTTTTCAAGTCTGCAAGTACGTTTTAAACTGAGTTCCATGAACATTGTCCAAAATCATGTTTTAACCAAAATCCACAATGCGACCAGTTCAGCATATGAGAAGAGACACTGTTTGAGTGTAACAAACGTGAAACATTTCTTTTAGCCTTTTCGCATGAAAACAGGGTCCAAAATCATGGGTTTTCGTTCAGCAGTGGAAGTAGGAGGCGCGCTCTACAATAGGCAAGGGTTTTCAAGTCTGCAAGTACGTTTTAAACTGAGTTCCATGAACATTGTCCAAAATCATGTTTTAACCAAAATCCACAATGCGACCAGTTCAGCATATGAGAAGAGACACTGTTTGAGTGTAACAAACGTGAAACATTTCTTTTAGCCTTTTCGCATGAAAACAGGGTCCAAAATCATGGGTTTTCGTTCAGCAGTGGAAGTAGGAGGCGCGCTCTACAATAGGCAAGGGTTTTCAAGTCTGCAAGTACGTTTTAAACTGAGTTCCATGAACATTGTCCAAAATCATGTTTTAACCAAAATCCACAATGCGACCAGTTCAGCATATGAGAAGAGACACTGTTTGAGTGTAACAAACGTGAAACATTTCTTTTAGCCTTTTCGCATGAAAACAGGGTCCAAAATCATGGGTTTTCGTTCAGCAGTGGAAGTAGGAGGCGCGCTCTACAATAGGCAAGGGTTTTCAAGTCTGCAAGTACGTTTTAAACTGAGTTCCATGAACATTGTCCAAAATCATGTTTTAACCAAAATCCGCAATGCGACCAGTTCAGCATATGAGAAGAGACACTGTTTGAGTGTAACAAACGTGAAACATTTCTTTTAGCCTTTTCGCATGAAAACAGGGTCCAAAATCATGGGTTTTCGTTCAGCAGTGGAAGTAGGAGGCGCGCTCTACAATAGGCAAGGGTTTTCAAGTCTGCAAGTACGTTTTAAACTGAGTTCCATGAACATTGTCCAAAATCATGTTTTAACCAAAATCCACAATGCGACCAGTTCAGCATATGAGAGAGACACTGTTTGAGTGTAACAAACGTGAAACATTTCTTTTAGCCTTTCGCATGAAAACAGGGTCCAAAATCATGGGTTTTCGTTCAGCAGTGGAAGTAGGAGGCGCGCTCTACAATAGGCAAGGGTTTTCAAGTCTGCAAGTACGTTTTAAACTGAGTTCCATGAACATTGTCCAAAATCATGTTTTAACCAAAATCCACAATGCGACCAGTTCAGCATATGAGAAGAGACACTGTTTGAGTGTAACAAACGTGAAACATTTCTTTTAGCCTTTTCGCATGAAAACAGGGTCCAAAATCATGGGTTTTCGTTCAGCAGTGGAAGTAGGAGGCGCGCTCTACAATAGGCAAGGGTTTTCAAGTCTGCAAGTACGTTTTAAACTGAGTTCCATGAACATTGTCCAAAATCATGTTTTAACCAAAATCCGCAATGCGACCAGTTCAGCATATGAGAGGAGACACTGTTTGAGTGTAACAAACGTGAAACATTTCTTTTAGCCTTTTCGCATGAAAACAGGGTCCAAAATCATGGGTTTTCGTTTCAGCAGTGGAAGTAGGAGGCGCGCTCTACAATAGGCAAGGGTTTTCAAGTCTGCAAGTACGTTTTAAACTGAGTTCCATGAACATTGTCCAAAATCATGTTTTAACCAAAATCCACAATGCGACCAGTTCAGCATATGAGAAGAGACACTGTTTGAGTGTAACAAACGTGAAACATTTCTTTTAGCCTTTTCGCATGAAAACAGGGTCCAAAATCATGGGTTTTCGTTCAGCAGTGGAAGTAGGAGGCGCGCTCTACAATAGGCAAGGGTTTTCAAGTCTGCAAGTACGTTTTAAACTGAGTTCCATGAACATTGTCCAAAATCATGTTTTAACCAAAATCCGCAATGCGACCAGTTCAGCATATGAGAGGAGACACTGTTTGAGTGTAACAAACGTGAAACATTTCTTTTAGCCTTTTCGCATGAAAACAGGGTCCAAAATCATGGGTTTTCGTTCAGCAGTGGAAGTAGGAGGCGCGCTCTACAATAGGCAAGGGTTTTCAAGTCTGCAAGTACGTTTTAAACTGAGTTCCATGAACATTGTCCAAAATCATGTTTTAACCAAAATCCACAATGCGACCAGTTCAGCATATGAGAAGAGACACTGTTTGAGTGTAACAAACGTGAAACATTTCTTTTAGCCTTTTCGCATGAAAACAGGGTCCAAAATCATGGGTTTTCTTTCAGCAGTGGAAGTAGGAGGCGCGCTCTACAATAGGCAAGGGTTTTCAAGTCTGCAAGTACGTTTTAAACTGAGTTCCATGAACATTGTCCAAAATCATGTTTTAACCAAAATCCACAATGCGACCAGTTCAGCATATGAGAAGAGACACTGTTTGAGTGTAACAAACGTGAAACATTTCTTTTAGCCTTTTCGCATGAAAACAGGGTCCAAAATCATGGTTTTCGTTCAGCAGTGGAAGTAGGAGGCGCGCTCTACAATAGGCAAGGGTTTTCAAGTCTGCAAGTACGTTTTAAACTGAGTTCCATGAACATTGTCCAAAATCATGTTTTAACCAAAATCCCAATGCGACCAGTTCAGCATATGAGAGAGACACTGTTTGAGTGTAACAAACGTGAAACATTTCTTTTAGCCTTTTCGCATGAAAACAGGGTCCAAAATCATGGGTTTTCGTTCAGCAGTGGAAGTAGGAGGCGCGCTCTACAATAGGCAAGGGTTTTCAAGTCTGCAAGTACGTTTTAAACTGAGTTCCATGAACATTGTCCAAAATCATGTTTTAACCAAAATCCACAATGCGACCAGTTCAGCATATGAGAAGAGACACTGTTTGAGTGTAACAAACGTGAAACATTTCTTTTAGCCTTTTCGCATGAAAACAGGGTCCAAAATCATGGGTTTTCGTTCAGCAGTGGATAGTAGGAGGCGCGCTCTACAATAGGCAAGGGTTTTCAAGTCTGCAAGTACGTTTTAAACTTGAAGTTCCATGAACATTGTCCAAAATCATGTTTTAACCAAAATCCGCAATGCGACCAGTTCAGCATATGAGAGAGACACTGTTTGAGTGTAACAAACGTGAAACATTTCTTTTTAGCCTTTTCGCATGAAAACAGGGTCATCAAAATCATGGGTTTTCTTTCAGCAGTGGAGTAGGAGGCGCGCTCTACAATAGGCAAGGGTTTTCAAGTCTGCAAGTACGTTTTAAACTGAGTTCCATGAACATTGTCCAAAATCATGTTTTAACCAAAATCCACAATGCGACCAGTTCAGCATATGAGAAGAGACACTGTTTGAGTGGTAACAAACGTGAAACATTTCTTTTAGCCTTTTCGCATGAAAACAGGGTCCAAAATCATGGGTTTTCGTTCAGCAGTGGAAGTAGGAGGCGCGCTCTACATATAGGCAAGGGTTTTCAAGTCTGCAAGTACGTTTTAAACTGAGTTCCATGAACATTGTCCAAAATCATGTTTAACCACAATCAAGCAATGCGACCAGTTCAGCATATGAGAGGAGACACTGTTTGAGTGTAACAAACGTGAAAACATATACTCTTAGCTTTTAGCATGAAAACAGGGTCCAAATCCATGGGTTTTCGTTCCAGCACGTGGAAGTAGGAAGGCAGCGCTCTACAATAGGCCAAGGCGTTTTCAAGTCTGCAAGTACGTCTTTAAACTGAGTCCATGAACATTGTCCAAAAATCATGTTTTACCACCAAAACTCCACAATGCCCGACCAGGTTCAGCATCCCTATGAGAAGAGGAGCAACTGTATCTCGAGAGTAACAAACGGTGAAACCATTTCTTTTAGCCTTTTCGCAATGAAAAACAGGTCTCACAACTCATGGAGTTTTCGTCAGCAGTGGAAGTAGAGTCTGCGCTCTACAATAGGCAAGGGTTTATCAAGGTCTGCAAGTACGTCTGTTAAACTGAGTTCCATGACACATTGTCCAAAATCATGTCTTTAACCCCAAAATCCGCATGCGACCAAGTTCAGCATATGAGAAGGAGACACTGTTTGAGTGTAACAAACGTGAAACATTTCTTATATGCCTTTTCGCAATCGAAACAACAGGGTCCAAAATCATGAGGTTTTCGTTCAGCAGTGGAAGTAGGAGGCCGCGCTACTACAATAGGCAAGGGATTTCACAGCTACTGCAAGTACGTTTTAAACTGAGTTCCATGAACCATTGTCCACAAAATCATCTTTTAACCCAAAATCCACACATGCCGACCAGTTAGCATATGAGAAGAGACACTGTTTGAGTGTAACAAACGTGAAACATTTTCCTTTTGCCTTTACGCATGAAAACAAGGGTCCCAAAATCATGGGTTTTCCGCCTTCAGCCAGTGAAGTAGAGGCCCCCCGCTCTCTACAATAGGCAAGGCCGTTTTCAAGTCTGCAAGTACGTTTTAATAAACTGCAGTTCCATGAACATTGTCCAAAATCAGTGTTTTAACCAAATCCAACAATCGCGACCAGTTCAGCATATGAGAAGATGACACTGTTTGAGTCGTAACAAACGTGAAACAT
>NW_028161786.1:0-1000 GCF_964263955.1 Coregonus lavaretus
CCTCTCCTTTGTCCTAATGTTTCATCTCCTGTCTTTTGTCGTAATGTCTCATCTACTGTCCTTTGTCCTAATGTCTCATCTCCTGTCCTTTGTCCTAATGTCTCATCTCCTCTCCTTTGTCCTAATGTGTCAGCTCCTCTCCTTTGTCCTAATGTCTCATCTCCTGTCCTCTGTGTACCTAATGCATAAGCTCCTGTCCTTCGTCCTAATGTTTCCTCTCCTTTATCCTAATGCTCCTCTCCTGTCCATTGTCCTAATGTCTAATCTCCTGTCCTTTGTCCCAATGTCTCATGTCCTGTCCTTTGCCCTAATGTCTCATCTCCTGTCCTTTGTCCTAAGAGCTCATTTCATCTCCTTTGTCCTAATGTCTCCTCTCATCTCCTTTGTCCTACTGTCTCCTCTCCTTTGTCCTAATGTCTCATCTCCTGTCCTTTGTCGTAATGTCTCATCTCCTCTACTTTGTCCTAATGTCTCATCTCCTGTCTTTTATCCTAATGTCTCATCTCCTCTACTTTGTCCTAATGTCTCATCTCCTGTCTTTTATCCTAATGTTTCATCTCATCTCCTTTGTCCTAATGTCTCATCTCCTGTCTTTTATCCTAATGTCTCATTTCATCTCCTTTGTCCTAGTGTCTCATTATTATTATTATTTTTTTATTTTTATTTTTTTTGTCATTTAGCAGACGCTCTTATCCAGAGCGACTTACAGGAGCAATTAGGGTTAAGTGCCTTGCTCAAGGGCACATCGACAGACTTTTCACCTAGTTGGCTCGGGGATTAGAACCAGCGACCTTTCGGTTACTGGCACAACGCTCTTACCCACTAAGCTACCTGCCGCCCACCTCTTGTCCTTTGTCCTAATGTCTCATCTCCTCTCCTTTGTCCTAATGTCTCATCTCCTGTCGTTTATCCTAATATCTCAGCTACTGTCCTTTGTCCTAATGTCTCATCTCCTGTCCTTTGTCCTAATGTCTCATCTCCTGTCCTTTGTCCTAATGTC
>NW_028161785.1:0-5000 GCF_964263955.1 Coregonus lavaretus
TCAGTTCAAGCGTGTCTGTCAGAGTGCCAGGTCTCTCTCTTCAGAGACATGCAGTATCAAGCCTGTCTGTCAGAGTGCCAGGTCTCTCTCCATTCAGAGACATCAGTATCAAGCGTGTCTGTCAGAGTGCCAGGTCTCTCTCCATTCAGAGACATCAGTATCAAGCCTGTCTGTCAGAGTGCCAGGTCTCTCTCCATTCAGAGACATCAGTATCAAGCCTGTCTGTCAGAGTGCCAGGTCTCTCTCCATTCAGAGACATCAGTATCAAGCGTGTCTGTCAGAGTGCCAGGTCTCTCTCCATTCAGAGACATCAGTATCAAGCCTGTCTGTCAGAGTGCCAGGTCTCTCTCCATTCAGAGACATCAGTATCAAGCCTGTCTGTCAGAGTGCCAGGTCTCTCCAATTCAGAGACATCAGTATCAAGCGTGTCTGTCAGAGTGCCAGGTCTCTCTCCATTCAGAGACATCAGTATCAAGCGTGTCTGTCAGAGTGCCAGGTCTCTCTCCATTCAGTCTCCATTCAGAGACATCAGTATCAAGCCTGTCTGTCAGAGTGCCAGGTCTCCTCTCCATTCAGAGACATCAGTATCAAGCGTGTCTGTCAGAGTGCCAGGTCTCTCTCCATTCAGAGACATCAGTATCAAGCCTGTCTGTCAGAGTGCCAGGTCTCTCTCCATTCAGAGACATCAGTATCAAGCGTGTCTGTCAGAGTGCCAGGTCTCTCTCCATTCAGAGACATCAGTATCAAGCCTGTCTGTCAGAGTGCCAGCCTCTCTCAGGACATCAGTATCAAGCGTGTCTGTCGAGTGCCAGGTCTCTCTCCATTCAGAGACATCAGTATCAAGCCTGTCTGTCAGAGTGCCAGGTCTCTCTCCATTCAGAGACATCAGTATCAAGCCTGTCTGTCAGAGTGCCAGGTCTCTCTCCATTCAGAGACATCAGTATCAAGCGTGTCTGTCAGAGTGCCAGGTCTCTCTCCATTCAGAGACATCAGTATCAAGCCTGTCTGTCAGAGTGCCAGGTCTCTCTCCATTCAGAGACATCAGTATCAAGCGTGTCTGTCAGAGTGCCAGGTCTCTCTCCATTCAGAGACATCAGTATCAAGCCTGTCTGTCAGAGTGCCAGGTCTCTCTCCATTCAGAGACATCAGTATCAAGCCTGTCTGTCAGAGTGCCAGGTCTCTCTCCATTCAGAGACATCAGTATCAAGCCTGTCTGTCAGAGTGCCAGGTCTCTCTCCATTCAGAGACATCAGTATCAAGCCTGTCTGTCAGAGTGCCAGGTCTCTCTCCATTCAGAGACATCAGTATCAAGCCTGTCTGTCAGAGTGCCAGGTCTCTCTCCATTCAGAGACATCAGTATCAAGCCTGTCTGTCAGAGTGCCAGGTCTCTCTCCATTCAGAGACATCAGTATCAAGCCTGTCTGTCAGAGTGCCAGGTCTCTCTCCATTCAGAGACATCAGTATCAAGCCTGTCTGTCAGAGTGCCAGGTCTCTCTCCATTCAGAGACATCAGTATCAAGCGTGTCTGTCAGAGTGCCAGGTCTCTCTCCATTCAGAGACATCAGTATCAAGCCTGTCTGTCAGAGTGCCAGGTCTCTCTCCATTCAGAGACATCAGTATCAAGCCTGTCTGTCAGAGTGCCAGGTCTCTCTCCATTCAGAGACATCAGTATCAAGCCTGTCTGTCAGAGTGCCAGGTCTCTCTCCATTCAGAGACATCAGTATCAAGCCTGTCTGTCAGAGTGCCAGGTCTCTCTCCATTCAGAGACATCAGTATCAAGCCTGTCTGTCAGAGTGCCAGGTCTCTCTCCATTCAGAGACATCAGTATCAAGCCTGTCTGTCAGAGTGCCAGGTCTCTCTCCATTCAGAGACATCAGTATCAAGCCTGTCTGTCAGAGTGCCAGGTCTCTCTCCATTCAGAGACATCAGTATCAAGCCTGTCTGTCAGAGTGCCAGGTCTCTCTCCATTCAGAGACATCAGTATCAAGCCTGTCTGTCAGAGTGCCAGGTCTCTCTCCATTCAGAGACATCAGTATCAAGCCTGTCTGTCAGAGTGCCAGGTCTCTCTCCATTCAGAGACATCAGTATCAAGCGTGTCTGTCAGAGTGCCAGGTCTCTCTCCATTCAGAGACATCAGTATCAAGCCTGTCTGTCAGAGTGCCAGGTCTCTCTCCATTCAGAGACATCAGTATCAAGCCTGTCTGTCAGAGTGCCAGGTCTCTCTCCATTCAGAGACATCAGTATCAAGCCTGTCTGTCAGAGTGCCAGGTCTCTCTCCATTCAGAGACATCAGTATCAAGCGTGTCTGTCAGAGTGCCAGGTCTCTCTCCATTCAGAGACATCAGTATCAAGCCTGTCTGTCAGAGTGCCAGGTCTCTCTCCATTCAGAGACATCAGTATCAAGCCTGTCTGTCAGAGTGCCAGGTCTCTCTCCATTCAGAGACATCAGTATCAAGCCTGTCTGTCAGAGTGCCAGGTCTCTCTCCATTCAGAGACATCAGTATCAAGCCTGTCTGTCAGAGTGCCAGGTCTCTCTCCATTCAGAGACATCAGTATCAAGCCTGTCTGTCAGAGTGCCAGGTCTCTCTCCATTCAGAGACATCAGTATCAAGCCTGTCTGTCAGAGTGCCAGGTCTCTCTCCATTCAGAGACATCAGTATCAAGCGTGTCTGTCAGAGTGCCAGGTCTCTCTCCATTCAGAGACATCAGTATCAAGCCTGTCTGTCAGAGTGCCAGGTCTCTCTCCATTCAGAGACATCAGTATCAAGCCTGTCTGTCAGAGTGCCAGGTCTCTCTCCATTCAGAGACATCAGTATCAAGCCTGTCTGTCAGAGTGCCAGGTCTCTCTCCATTCAGAGACATCAGTATCAAGCGTGTCTGTCAGAGTGCCAGGTCTCTCTCCATTCAGAGACATCAGTATCAAGCCTGTCTGTCAGAGTGCCAGGTCTCTCTCCATTCAGAGACATCAGTATCAAGCGTGTCTGTCAGAGTGCCAGGTCTCTCTCCATTCAGAGACATCAGTATCAAGCCTGTCTGTCAGAGTGCCAGGTCTCTCTCCATTCAGAGACATCAGTATCAAGCGTGTCTGTCAGAGTGCCAGGTCTCTCTCCATTCAGAGACATCAGTATCAAGCCGTGTCTGTCAGAGTGCCAGGTCTCTCTCCATTCAGAGACATCAGTATCAAGCCTGTCTGTCAGAGTGCCAGGTCTCTCTCCATTCAGAGACATCAGTATCAAGCCTGTCTGTCAGAGTGCCAGGTCTCTCTCCATTCAGAGACATCAGTATCAAGCGTGTCTGTCAGAGTGCCAGGTCTCTCTCCATTCAGAGACATCAGTATCAAGCCTGTCTGTCAGAGTGCCAGGTCTCTCTCCATTCAGAGACATCAGTATCAAGCCTGTCTGTCAGAGTGCCAGGTCTCTCTCCATTCAGAGACATCAGTATCAAGCGTGTCTGTCAGAGTGCCAGGTCTCTCTCCATTCAGAGACATCAGTATCAAGCCTGTCTGTCAGAGTGCCAGGTCTCTCTCCATTCAGAGACATCAGTATCAAGCCTGTCTGTCAGAGTGCCAGGTCTCTCTCCATTCAGAGACATCAGTATCAAGCGTGTCTGTCAGAGTGCCAGGTCTCTCTCCATTCAGAGACATCAGTATCAAGCCTGTCTGTCAGAGTGCCAGGTCTCTCTCCATTCAGAGACATCAGTATCAAGCCTGTCTGTCAGAGTGCCAGGTCTCTCTCCATTCAGAGACATCAGTATCAAGCCTGTCTGTCAGAGTGCCAGGTCTCTCTCATTCAGAGACATCAGTATCAAGCCTGTCTGTCAGAGTGCCAGGTCTCTCTCCATTCAGAGACATCAGTATCAAGCCTGTCTGTCAGAGTGCCAGGTCTCTCTCCATTCAGAGACATCAGTATCAAGCCTGTCTGTCAGAGTGCCAGGTCTCTCTCCATTCAGAGACATCAGTATCAAGCCTGTCTGTCAGAGTGCCAGGTCTCTCTCCATTCAGAGACATCAGTATCAAGCCTGTCTGTCAGAGTGCCAGGTCTCTCTCCATTCAGAGACATCAGCATCAAGCCTGTCTGTCAGAGTGCCAGGTCTCTCTCCATTCAGAGACATCAGTATCAAGCCTGTCTGTCAGAGTGCCAGGTCTCTCTCCATTCAGAGACATCAGTATCAAGCGTGTCTGTCAGAGTGCCAGGTCTCTCTCCATTCAGAGACATCAGTATCAAGCCTGTCTGTCAGAGTGCCAGGTCTCTCTCCATTCAGAGACATCAGCATCAAGCCTGTCTGTCAGAGTGCCAGGTCTCTCTCCATTCAGAGACATCAGTATCAAGCCTGTCTGTCAGAGTGCCAGGTCTCTCTCCATTCAGAGACATCAGTATCAAGCCTGTCTGTCAGAGTGCCAGGTCTCTCTCCATTCAGAGACATCAGTATCAAGCCGTGTCTGTCAGAGTGCCAGGTCTCTCTCCATTCAGAGACATCAGTATCAAGCCTGTCTGTCAGAGTGCCAGGTCTCTCTCCATTCAGAGACATCAGTATCAAGCGTGTCTGTCAGAGTGCCAGGTCTCTCTCCATTCAGAGACATCAGTATCAAGCCTGTCTGTCAGAGTGCCAGGTCTCTCTCCATTCAGAGACATCAGCATCAAGCCTGTCTGTCAGAGTGCCAGGTCTCTCTCCATTCAGAGACATCAGTATCAAGCCTGTCTGTCAGAGTGCCAGGTCTCTCTCCATTCAGAGACATCAGTATCAAGCGTGTCTGTCAGAGTGCCAGGTCTCTCTCCATTCAGAGACATCAGTATCAAGCCTGTCTGTCAGAGTGCCAGGTCTCTCTCCATTCAGAGACATCAGTATCAAGCCTGTCTGTCAGAGTGCCAGGTCTCTCTCCATTCAGAGACATCAGTATCAAGCCTGTCTGTCAGAGTGCCAGGTCTCTCTCCATTCAGAGACATCAGTATCAAGCGTGTCTGTCAGAGTGCCAGGTCTCTCTCCATTCAGAGACATCAGTA
>NW_028161785.1:10000-21506 GCF_964263955.1 Coregonus lavaretus
GTCGGGGAGGCCCATGCAGTGAGCTGCAGTCTCAGTCCGAGTGAGAGATGGTTTGAGCGGACACGGAGTGTGGGCCTGGAGGCATGGAGGTCGGGGAGGCCCATGCAGTGAGCTGCAGTCTCAGTCCGAGTGAGAGATGGTTTGAGCGGACACAGAGTGTGGGCCTGGAGGCATGGAGGTCGGGGACGCCCATGCAGTGAGCTGCAGTCTCAGTCCGAGTGAGAGATGGTTTGAGCGGACACGGAGTGTGGGCCTGGAGGCATGGAGGTCGGGGACGCCCATGCAGTGAGCTGCAGTCTCAGTCCGAGTGAGAGATGGTTTGAGCGGACACGGAGTGTGGGCCTGGAGGCATGGAGGTCGGGGACGCCCATGCAGTGAGCTGCAGTCTCAGTCCGAGTGAGAGATGGTTTGAGCGGACACGGAGTGTGGGCCTGGAGGCATGGAGGTCGGGGACGCCCATGCAGTGAGCTGCAGTCTCAGTCCGAGTGAGAGATGGTTTGAGCGGACACGGAGTGTGGGCCTGGAGGCATGGAGGTCGGGGACGCCCATGCAGTGAGCTGCAGTCTCAGTCCGAGTGAGAGATGGTTTGAGCGGGCAGGGAGTGTGGGCTTGGTGGTCGTGGTTCTGGAGCCCAGGCCATCCAGGGAGTGAGCTGCAGTCTGAGGCCGAGTGAGAGAGGGTTTGAGTGGGCAGGGAGTGTGGGCTTGGTGGTCGTGGTTCTGGAGCCCAGGCCATCCAGGGAGTGAGCTGCAGTCTGAGGCCGAGTGAGAGAGGGTTTGAGTGGGCAGGGAGTGTGGGCTTGGTGGTCGTGGTTCTGGAGCCCAGGCCATCCAGGGAGTGAGCTGCAGTCTCAGGCCGAGTGAGAGAGGGTTTCACTGGGCAGGGAGTGTGGGCTTGGTGGTCGTGGTTCTGGAGCCCAGGCCATCCAGGGAGTGAGCTGCAGTCTCAGGCCGAGTGAGAGAGGGTTTCACTGGGCATGGAGTGTAGAGATGGAGGCAATGAGCTCCAGAGGTCACAAAGGTCAATGTGGGCCTGCATGGCTGTCAGCAGGGCCACAGAGAGAAGGCCCAAGTGAATAGGTGTGTCTGTGTGAGTGAGTGAACCTGTCTCATAGGGGGGCAGAGCAGGCATCCCCTTTGGGGGCTGTCTGCTCTGTCCCCCTTTTTTTTTGGCCTCCTATACCTCTGGAGGTCAAGGGAGTAAGCTGTACTCTCAAGCCCATGTGAGAGAGGCTTTTAATGGGAAGAGAGAGTTTAAAAAGAGGCATGGAGCTCCAGAGGTCACAAAGGTCAATGTGGGCCTGCATGGATGTCAGCAGGGCATGAGGGAGAAGGCCCAAGTGAATAGGTGTGTCTGTGTGAGTGAGTGAACCTGTCTCATAGGGGGGCAGAGCAGGCATCCCCTTTGGGGGCTGTCTGCTCTGTCCCCCTTTTTTTTTGGCCTCCTATACCTCTGGAGGTCAAGGGAGTAAGCTGTACTCTCAAGCCCATGGGAGAGAGGGTTTTAATAGGGAGAGAGTGATTAAAAAGAGGCATGGTGCTCCAGGGGAGTGAGCTGTACTCTCATGCCCATGGGAGATGCCCTTTACTAGGCAGGGAGTTTAGAACAAGGTGCATGGAGCTCCAGAGGTCACAAAGGTCAATGTGGGCCTGCATGGATGTCAGCAGGGCATGAGGGAGAAGGCCCAAGTGAATAGGTTTGTCTGTGTGTGTCTGTGTGAGTGAGTGAGTGAGTGTGTGTGTGAACCTTTCCCACAGGAGGGCAGCACTGTGCAGGCAGCTCCAATGGAGGCTGGCTGCTCTGTGCCCATGTATTATTTGTTCTCTCTCTCTCTCTCTCCCCTTTCTTCTGGCCTGCTGGATCACTTTTGTGTGTGGAGGGCTGGACTCTGTCTCACCCATCCCAGCCATGGGCACCCAGAATGCCCATGTGTGAGTCAGGAGCCCTCCCCTGGTTCTCCTAGTGAAAATGACCTGTGGCGCCCCCCTGTGGATGGATCTTGGTGGGGGTGCTTGGACCCCTTCTTGGGGTCTCCCCCAAGCCAGCCATGCCGGCCATGGGCACCCAAAACCCCCATGTGTGAGTGAACAGCCTCCCCAGTGTCCCCCTAGTGAAATCAGGCTTAAAGTGACCTGTGGCGCCCCCCTGTGGATGGATCTTGGTGGGGGTGCTTGGACCCCTTCTTGGGGTCTCCCCCAAGCCAGCCATGCCGGCCATGGGCACCCAAAACCCCCATGTGTGAGTGAACAGCCTCCCCAGTGTACCCATAGTGAAATCAGGCTTAAAGTGACCTGTGGCGCCCCCCTGTGGATGGATCTTGGTGGGGGTGCTTGGACCCCTTCTTGGGGTCTCCTCCAAGCCAGCCATGCCGACCATGGGCACCCAAAACCCCCATGTGTGAGTGAACAGCCTCCCCAGTGTACCCATAGTGAAATCAGGCTTAAAGTGACCTGTGGCGCCCCCCTGTGGATGGATCTTGGTGGGGGTGCTTGGACCCCTTCTTGGGGTCTCCCCCAAGCCAGCCATGCCGGCCATGGGCACCCAAAACCCCCATGTGTGAGTGAACAGCCTCCCCAGTGTACCCATAGTGAAATCAGGCTTAAAGTGACCTGTGGCGCCCCCCTGTGGATGGATCTTGGTGGGGGTGCTTGGACCCCTTCTTGGGGTCTCCTCCAAGCCAGCCATGCCGACCATGGGCACCCAAAACCCCCATGTGTGAGTGAACAGCCTCCCCAGTGTACCCATAGTGAAATCAGGCTTAAAGTGACCTGTGGCGCCCCCCTGTGGATGGATCTTGGTGGGGGTGCTTGGACCCCTTCTTGGGGTCTCCTCCAAGCCAGCCATGCCGGCCATGGGCACCCAAAACCCCCATGTGTGAGTGAACAGCCTCCCCAGTGTACCCATAGTGAAATCAGGCTTAAAGTGACCTGTGGCGCCCCCCTGTGGATGGATCTTGGTGGGGGTGCTTGGACCCCTTCTTGGGGTCTCCTCCAAGCCAGCCATGCCGACCATGGGCACCCAAAACCCCCATGTGTGAGTGAACAGCCTCCCCAGTGTACCCATAGTGAAATCAGGCTTAAAGTGACCTGTGGCGCCCCCCTGTGGATGGATCTTGGTGGGGGTGCTTGGACCCCTTCTTGGGGTCTCCTCCAAGCCAGCCATGCCGACCATGGGCACCCAAAACCCCCATGTGTGAGTGAACAGCCTCCCCAGTGTACCCATAGTGAAATCAGGCTTAAAGTGACCTGTGGCGCCCCCCTGTGGATGGATCTTGGTGGGGGTGCTTGGACCCCTTCTTGGGGTCTCCCCCAAGCCAGCCATGCCGGCCATGGGCACCCAAAACCCCCATGTGTGAGTGAACAGCCTCCCCAGTGTACCCATAGTGAAATCAGGCTTAAAGTGACCTGTGGCGCCCCCCTGTGGATGGATCTTGGTGGGGGTGCTTGGACCCCTTCTTGGGGTCTCCTCCAAGCCAGCCATGCCGACCATGGGCACCCAAAACCCCCATGTGTGAGTGAACAGCCTCCCCAGTGTACCCATAGTGAAATCAGGCTTAAAGTGACCTGTGGCGCCCCCCTGTGGATGGATCTTGGTGGGGGTGCTTGGACCCCTTCTTGGGGTCTCCCCCAAGCCAGCCATGCCGGCCATGGGCACCCAAAACCCCCATGTGTGAGTGAACAGCCTCCCCAGTGTACCCATAGTGAAATCAGGCTTAAAGTGACCTGTGGCGCCCCCCTGTGGATGGATCTTGGTGGGGGTGCTTGGACCCCTTCTTGGGGTCTCCTCCAAGCCAGCCATGCCGACCATGGGCACCCAAAACCCCCATGTGTGAGTGAACAGCCTCCCCAGTGTACCCATAGTGAAATCAGGCTTAAAGTGACCTGTGGCGCCCCCCTGTGGATGGATCTTGGTGGGGGTGCTTGGACCCCTTCTTGGGGTCTCCTCCAAGCCAGCCATGCCGACCATGGGCACCCAAAACCCCCATGTGTGAGTGAACAGCCTCCCCAGTGTACCCATAGTGAAATCAGGCTTAAAGTGACCTGTGGCGCCCCCCTGTGGATGGATCTTGGTGGGGGTGCTTGGACCCCTTCTTGGGGTCTCCCCCAAGCCAGCCATGCCGGCCATGGGCACCCAAAACCCCCATGTGTGAGTGAACAGCCTCCCCAGTGTACCCATAGTGAAATCAGGCTTAAAGTGACCTGTGGCGCCCCCCTGTGGATGGATCTTGGTGGGGGTGCTTGGACCCCTTCTTGGGGTCTCCTCCAAGCCAGCCATGCCGACCATGGGCACCCAAAACCCCCATGTGTGAGTGAACAGCCTCCCCAGTGTACCCATAGTGAAATCAGGCTTAAAGTGACCTGTGGCGCCCCCCTGTGGATGGATCTTGGTGGGGGTGCTTGGACCCCTTCTTGGGGTCTCCTCCAAGCCAGCCATGCCGACCATGGGCACCCAAAACCCCCATGTGTGAGTGAACAGCCTCCCCAGTGTACCCATAGTGAAATCAGGCTTAAAGTGACCTGTGGCGCCCCCCTGTGGATGGATCTTGGTGGGGGTGCTTGGACCCCTTCTTGGGGTCTCCTCCAAGCCAGCCATGCCGACCATGGGCACCCAAAACCCCCATGTGTGAGTGAACAGCCTCCCCAGTGTACCCATAGTGAAATCAGGCTTAAAGTGACCTGTGGCGCCCCCCTGTGGATGGATCTTGGTGGGGGTGCTTGGACCCCTTCTTGGGGTCTCCCCCAAGCCAGCCATGCCGGCCATGGGCACCCAAAACCCCCATGTGTGAGTGAACAGCCTCCCCAGTGTACCCATAGTGAAATCAGGCTTAAAGTGACCTGTGGCGCCCCCCTGTGGATGGATCTTGGTGGGGGTGCTTGGACCCCTTCTTGGGGTCTCCTCCAAGCCAGCCATGCCGACCATGGGCACCCAAAACCCCCATGTGTGAGTGAACAGCCTCCCCAGTGTACCCATAGTGAAATCAGGCTTAAAGTGACCTGTGGCGCCCCCCTGTGGATGGATCTTGGTGGGGGTGCTTGGACCCCTTCTTGGGGTCTCCTCCAAGCCAGCCATGCCGACCATGGGCACACCAAAACCCCCATGTGTGAGTGAACAGCCTCCCCAGTGTACCCATAGTGAAATCAGGCTTAAAGTGACCTGTGGCGCCCCCCTGTGGATGGATTCGGCTGTGGGTGCTTGGACCCCTTCTCGGGGTCCCCCCCAAGCCAGCCATGCCGGCCATGGGCACCCAAAACCCCCATGTGTGAGTGAACAGCCTCCCCAGTGTACCCATAGTGAAATCAGGCTTAAAGTGACCTGTGGCGCCCCCCTGTGGATGGATTCGGCTGTGGGTGCTTGGACCCCTTCTCGGGGTCCCCCCCAAGCCAGCCATGCCGGCCATGGGCACCCAAAACCCCCATGTGTGAGTGAACAGCCTCCCCTGTGTCCCCATAGTGAAATCCGGCATAAAGTGACCTGTGGCGCCCCCCTGTGGATGGATTCGGCTGTGGGTGCTTGGACCCCTTCTTGGGGTCTCCTCCAAGCCAGCCATGCCGACCATGGGCACCCAAAACCCCCATGTGTGAGTGAACAGCCTCCCCTGGGTACCCATAGTGAAATCAGGCTTAAAATGACATGTGGCGCCCCCCTGTGGATAGATCCGGCTGTGGGTGCTTGGACCCCTTCTTGGGGTCCCCCCCAAGCCATCCATGCCGACCATGGGCACCCCAAACCCCCATGTGTGAGTGAACAGCCTCCCCTGGGTACCCATAGTGAAATCAGGCTTAAAATGACATGTGGCGCCCCCCTGTGGATAGATCCGGCTGTGGGTGCTTGGACCCCTTCTTGGGGTCCCCCCCAAGCTGGCCATGCCTTCAATGGGCACCCAAAACCCCCATGTGTGAGTGAACAGCCTCCCCTGGGTACCCATAGTGAAATCCGGCCTAAAGTGACATGTGGCGCCCCCCTGTGGATGGATCCGGCTGTGGGGTCTTGGACCCCTTCTTGGGGTCCCCCCCAAGCCAGCCATGCCGACCATGGGCACCCAAAACCCCCATGTGTGAGTGAAAAGCCTCCCCTGGGTCCCCATAGTGAAATCCGGCCTACAATGACCTGTGGCGCCCCCCTGTGGATGGATCCGGCTGTGGGGTCTTGGACCCCTTCTTGGGGTCCCCCCCAAGCCAGCCATGCCGACCAAGGGCACCCAAAACCCCCATGTGTGAGTGAAAAGCCTCCCCTGGGTCCCCATAGTGAAATCAGGCTTAAAGTGACCTGTGGCGCCCCCCTGTGGATGGATCTTGGTGGGGGTGCTTGGACCCCTTCTTGGGGTCTCCTCCAAGCCAGCCATGCCGACCAAGGGCACCCAAAACCCCCATGTGTGAGTGAACAGCCTCCCCAGTGTACCCCTAGTGAAATCCGGCCTAAAGTGACCTGTGGCGCCCCCCTGTGGATGGATTCGGCTGTGGGTGCTTGGACCCCTTCTTGGGGTCTCCCCCAAGCCAGCCATGCCGACCATGGGCACCCAAAACCCCCATGTGTGAGTGAACAGCCTCCCCTGGGTCCCCATAGTGAAATCCGGCCTAAAATGACCTGTGGCGCCCCCCTGTGGATGGATCTGGATGGGGGTGCTTGGACCCCTTCTTGGGGTCTCCTCCAAGCCAGCCATGCCGACCATGGGCACCCAAAACCCCCATGTGTGAGTGAACAGCCTCCCCTGGGTCCCCATAGTGAAATCCGGCCTAAAATGACCTGTGGCGCCCCCCTGTGGATGGATCTGGATGGGGGTGCTTGGACCCCTTCTTGGGGTCTCCTCCAAGCCAGCCATGCCGACCATGGGCACCCAAAACCCCCATGTGTGAGTGAACAGCCTCCCCTGGGTCCCCATAGTGAAATCCGGCCTAAAGTGACCTGTGGCGCCCCCCTGTGGATGGATCTGGATGGGGGTGCTTGGACCCCTTCTTGGGGTCACCCCCAAGCCGGCCATGGGCACCCAAAACCCCCATTTGTGAGTTAAGATCATCCCCTGGTTCCCCTAGTGAAATCAGGCTTAAAATGACATGTGGCGCCCCCCTGTGGATGGATCCGGGTGTGGGGTCTTGGACCCACTCTTGGGGTCACCCCCAAGCCGGCCAAGGGCACCCAAAACCCCCATGTGTGAGGTAATAGCCTCCCCTGGTTCTCCTAGTGTCCGCCGGCGGTTTACCATATGGGGGTGTCTGACCACCAACCCAATCCGAGAAAAGTGCATCAAAATCGGCCTTCCGGGAGCCAGGAGTCGGTCCCTGGTTCTCCTAATGTCAACCGGATGATTTCCATATGGGGGTGTCTGACCACCAACCCAATCCGAGAAAAGTGCATCAAAATCGGCCTTCCGGGAGCCAGGAGTCGGTCCCTGGTTCTCCTGGTGTCAACCGGATGGTTTCCATATGGGGGTGTCTGACCACCAACCCAATCCGAGAAAAGTGCATCAAAATCGGCCTTCCGGGAGCCAGGAGTCGGTCCCTGGTTCTCCTAATGTCAACCGGATGATTTCCATATGGGGGTGTCTGACCACCAACCCAATCCGAGAAAAGTGCATCAAAATCGGCCTTCCGGGAGCCAGGAGTCGGTCCCTGGTTCTCCTAATGTCAACCGGATGATTTCCATATGGGGGTGTCTGACCACCAACCCAATCCGAGAAAAGTGCATCAAAATCGGCCTCCGGGAGCCAGGAGTCGGTCCCTGGTTCTCCTAATGTCAACCGGATGATTTCCATATGGGGGTGTCTGACCACCAACCCAATCCGAAAAAAGTGCATCAAAATCGGCCTTCCGGGAGCCAGGAGTCGGTCCCTGGTTCTCCTGGTGTCAACCGGATGGTTTCCATATGGGGGTGTCTGACCACCCAACCCAATCCGAGAAAAGTGCATCAAAATCGGCCTTCCGGGAGCCAGGAGTCGGTCCCTGGTTCTCCTAATGTCAACCGGATGATTTCCATATGGGGGTGTCTGACCACCAACCCAATCCGAGAAAAGTGCATCAAAATCGGCCTTCCGGGAGCCAGGAGTCGGTCCCTGGTTCTCCTAATGTCAACCGGATGATTTCCATATGGGGGTGTCTGACCACCAACCCAATCCGAGAAAAGTGCATCAAAATCGGCCTTCCGGGAGCCAGGAGTCGGTCCCTGGTTCTCCTGTTGTCAACCGGATGATTTCCATATGGGGGTGTCTGACCACCAACCCAATCCGAGAAAAGTGCATCAAAATCGGCCTTCCGGGAGCCAGGAGTCGGTCCCTGGTTCTCCTGTTGTCAACCGGATGATTTCCATATGGGGGTGTCTGACCACCAACCCAATCCGAGAAAAGTGCATCAAAATCGGCCTTCCGGGAGCCAGGAGTCGGTCCCTGGTTCTCCTGTTGTCAACCGGATGATTTCCATATGGGGGTGTCTGACCACCAACCCAATCCGAGAAAAGTGCATCAAAATCGGCCTTCCGGGAGCCAGGAGTCGGTCCCTGGTTCTCCTAATGTCAACCGGATGATTTCCATATGGGGGTGTCTGACCACCAACCCAATCCGAGAAAAGTGCATCAAAATCGGCCTTCCGGGAGCCAGGAGTCGGTCCCTGGTTCTCCTAATGTCAACCGGATGATTTCCATATGGGGGTGTCTGACCACCAACCCAATCCGAGAAAAGTGCATCAAAATCGGCCTTCCGGGAGCCAGGAGTCGGTCCCTGGTTCTCCTGTTGTCAACCGGATGATTTCCATATGGGGGTGTCTGACCACCAACCCAATCCGAGAAAAGTGCATCAAAATCGGCCTTCCGGGAGCCAGGAGTCGGTCCCTGGTTCTCCTGTTGTCAACCGGATGATTTCCATATGGGGGTGTCTGACCACCAACCCAATCCGAGAAAAGTGCATCAAAATCGGCCTTCCGGGAGCCAGGAGTCGGTCCCTGGTTCTCCTGTTGTCAACCGGATGATTTCCATATGGGGGTGTCTGACCACCAACCCAATCCGAGAAAAGTGCATCAAAATCGGCCTTCCGGGAGCCAGGAGTCGGTCCCTGGTTCTCCTGTTGTCAACCGGATGATTTCCATATGGGGGTGTCTGACCACCAACCCAATCCGAGAAAAGTGCATCAAAAATCCGGCCTTCCGGGAGCCAGGAGTCGGTCCCTGGTTCTCCTGTTGTCAACCGGATGATTTCCATATGGGGGTGTCTGACCACCAACCCAATCCGAGAAAAGTGCATCAAAATCGGCCTTCCGGGAGCCAGGAGTCGGTCCCTGGTTCTCATAGTGTCAACCGGATGATTTCCATATGGGGGTGTCCTGACCACCAACCCAATCCGAGAAAAGTGCATCAAAATCGGCCTTCCGGGAGCCAGGAGTCGGTCCTGGTTCTCATAGTGTCAACCGGATGATTTCCATATGGGGGTGTCTGACCACCAACCCAATCCGAGAAAAGTGCATCAAAATCGGCCTTCCGGGAGCCAGGAGTCGGTCCCTGGTTCTCATAGTGTCAACCGGATGGTTTCCATATGGGGGTGTCTGACCACCAACCCTAATCCGAGAAAAGTGCATCAAAATCGGCCTTCCGGGAGCCAGGAGTCGGTCCCTGGTTCTCATAGTGTCAACCGGATGGTTTCCATATGGGGGTGTCTGACCACCAACCCAATCCGAAAAAAAGTGCATCAAAATCGGCCTTTCCGGGAGCCAGGAGTCGGTCCCTGGTTCTCATAGTGTCAACCGGATGGTTTCCATATGGGGGTGTCTGACCACCAACCCAATCCGAAAAAAGTGCATCAAAATCGGCCTTTCCGGGAGCCAGGAGTCGGTCCCTGGTTCTCATAGTGTCAACCGGATGGTTTCCATATGGGGGTGTCTGACCACCAACCCAATCCGAAAAAAGTGCATCAAAATCGGCCTTCCGGGAGCCAGGAGTCGGTCCCTGGTTCTCCTGTTGTCAACCGGATGATTTCCATATGGGGGTGTCTGACCACCACCCCAATCCGAAAAAAGTGCATCAAAATCGGCCTCCGTGAGCAGGAGTCGGTCCCTGGTTCTCCTGGTGTCCGCCGGCGGACAACCATGTTGGGGTGTCTGACCACCAACCCAATCCGAGAAAAGTGCATCAAAATCGGCCTTCCGTGAGGCAGGAGTCGGTCCCTGGTTCTCCTGTTGTCAACCGGATGATTTCCATATGGGGGTGTCTGACCACCACCCCAATCCGAAAAAAGTGCATCAAATCGGCCTTCCGTGAGGCAGGAGTCGGTCCCTGGTTCTCCTGGTGTCCGCCGGCGGACAACCATGTTGGGGTGTCTGACCCACAACCCAATCCGACCAAGTGCACCCAAATCGGCCTTCCGTGAGCCAGGAGTCGGTCTCTGGTTCTCCCATCGGCCGCCGGCGGTCTTCCATGTGGGGGTGTCTGACCCACAACCCAATCCGACCAAGAGCACCCATGTCGGCCTTGTGTGAGTCAGGAGCCGTTCCCCCTGGTTCTCATTTGGGTTACCATGCACGAAGGGACATAGTGCAATTTCGGCCGATTTTTCCGATTTTTTCAAATAATGTTTAAAAATACTTCCCGATGAGCTAGAGGTCCCAAATTTGGTCTATTATCCTCTTTTATGATGAACTTCCATTACCTAAAAGGGTTTTTCTTAACTCGTATAGGAACATCAACCGTTCTGACCCCTATTTTTTTTTTTCACTTTTCTAACATAATTAAAATATAGTAAAAAATTTCCAAAAACGAATTAATTTATATATAAATGTGCGTCTATTCGTGCCCTTTTGCGCCAAAAAAACCCCATCCTGATTGGACTTTTAGTTTTTGAATTATTAACGTTTTAAGTCGTTTTTTCAAAACCGAAATCGCTGTTTTTTCCCCCAAACGGCGGAGCACAGACAGGCCCAGCGGGTGGCAGGGCTTATGTCGATAATTTGGCCTCTCCCGTAGTAGCCCCACTCGGTTCCAGGTCGGCCAGACAGGTACCGGCGCGATTTTGAAAACCTCGTTTTCAGAGAATAGACTTCCATGGCGGATTGATCCGGGGGTGATGGCAAACCTCTCGGCCTGTGCGGATATTGGGAATCGGGCATGTTTGAGGGTTCTGGGTCCCTCAGAACCATGGTTCCATACGCTCCGAAGTGGACCATACCTCCAGGGACCTACTGGCCGTTCCCATGCCCAGGGGAAGGCCCGGTTTCGGCTACCTCATGTCCCCATGGCCCCTCTCTGTCGTGAAGCACCCGTACATGTCCGATTGATCCGGGGGTGATGGCAAACCTCTCGGCCCGTGCGGTTGTTGGTAAATGGGCTTTTTTGAGGGTTCTGGGTCCCGCAGAACCATGGTTCCAACGCTCCGAAGTGGACCATCCCTCCGGCGACCGACTGGAGGTGCTCATGCCCAGGGCAGGGCCTGGTTTCGGATACCCTCATGTCCCCATGTCCCCTGTCTATTCTCGAACCTGTTTCATATACACTGACCGATTGGCATTCGTTATCCACCTGGGAGGGCCCCTGTC
>NW_028161784.1:0-1000 GCF_964263955.1 Coregonus lavaretus
GAAAATCTATGACAAGACTTGAAAATGGCTGTCTAGCAATGATCAACAATCAACTTGACAGAACTTGAATACTTTTTTTTAAAGAATAATGGGCAAATATTGTACAATCCAGGTGTGCAAAGATCTTAAGAGACTTACCCAGAAAGACTCACAGCTGTAATCACCGTCAAAGGTGCCACTGCACAATACTGACTCAGGGGTGTGAATACTTATGTAAAATAAATATTTCTGTGTTTCATTTTCAATACATTTTCTAAAATTTCTAAAAACATGTTTTCACTTTGTCATTGTGTGTAGATGAGAGAGAGAAAAAATATTGAATCCATTTTGAATTCAGGCTGTAACACAAGAAAATGTGGAATAAATCAAGGGGTCTGAATACTTTCTGAAGGCACTGTATCCATGTTATTTTCCCTCATCATCGTTATTCACTCTGTATTTATTCCTTGTGTTACCTATTTCAATTATTATAATGTTTTAATCTTTAACTCTGTATTGTTGAAAAGGGACCCGTAAGTAAGCATTTCACTGTTAGTCTACACCTGTTGTTTACGAAGCATGTGACAAATACAATTTTATTTGATTTACCTTTGACCTTTTAGAGTAAATTGCTTCATCAACACGTCGGCTACTCATCTATATCTGACTTTCACTTTCCTGATCAAGACTACCCTCTGTAACTAATGTTGTATGTCAAACACTTTCCGGATCAAGACTACCCTCTGTAACTAATGTTGTATGTCAAACACTTTCCGGATCAAGACTACCCTCTGTATCTAATGTTGTATGTCAAACACTTTCCGGATCAAGACTACCCTCTGTAACTAATGTTGTATGTCAAACACTTTCCGGATCAAGACTACACTCTGTAACTAATGTTGTATGTCAAACACTTTCCTGATCAAGACTACCCTCTGTAACTAATGTTGTCTGTCAAACACTTTCCGGATCAAGACTACCCTCTGTAACTAATGTTGTATGTCAAACACTTTCCTGATCA
>NW_028161783.1:0-10000 GCF_964263955.1 Coregonus lavaretus
CTCGGCAGCTGAAAGGAGAGATTGGCTGGCGTCCCAAAAGACACCCTTTTCCCGCTCTACTTTTGATCTTAGCCCTGTGGGTAGTACACTATGGAGTTAATAGGGGTTCCATTTGGACCGACCCATACATTTGGACCGACCCATAGGCTTTCCAGAGGAACCTTTTGTCATGAGGTATTAGGTGTAAATGTCTTTCTGTTATGGACATGGTTCAGAACACCGTTTATTAATCTATAGCTCAGACACCCGGCACATCAGCGATCCACCACCACCTCATCAGATTACATTCACGCTCCGCTTAACAAATGATTGTTATTGTGGACGGAAGGGATTTTACTCTTCCTCACAGGGATGGGAGCGATTGGATGGGAGGGATATTACATCGGAATCACATGTAAATGGAATGGAATGGAATGGAAGAGGTAGAGGTTATTCTAAAGCTTGAATGTTGATCTACAGATTACTGTCAAGGACAATTGAAAATATGGTTCCCTCACAGTTATATGTTCTGAATAGAGCTCACGTTTGCTTTGTATTTTCTTCAAACATGAGATGATATCCTTCAGATCTGGCATAATGGATCAATAAAAACAGTACGTGGATTATGGCTTAATTCTGAACATCATATGGCTAATCAAGCTGTGGCCAAACTGGTAGATGAAGACCGAGGAGGAATGAGATGGAAAAACAGCGTGATGGAATGAAAGGGACATAGGGAGAGAGAAAGTGAGAGAGAGAGAGAGCGACAGAGAGAGAAAGAGAGGGGGAGAGAGCGAGAGAGAGAGCGAGAGAAAGAGAGGGGGAGAGAGCGAGAGAGAGAGAGAGAGAAAGAGAGGGGGAGAGAGGGGGAGAGAGCCAGAGAGAGAGCGAGAGAGAGAGGGGAGAGAGAAAGATTACAATTACAATTTATATCCAGCACCACATTACAATTTACATCCAGCACCACATTACAATTGACATCCAGAGACAGTAACGGCAAAACCCTGGCACACACAGAAAGCACATGATGCACACTCTGTAATTGCATAAAACGGATACCCTCCCTGACCCCCGGGTCAAACCGAACCAACCAGCTATTTGTGGCCAGGGCCCCATATACCACCCTCCATTGGAGGTCTCCATATACCACCCTCCATTGGAGGTCCCCATATACCACCCTCCATTGGAGGGCCCCATATACCACCCTCCATTGGAGGTCCCCATATACCACCCTCCATTGGAGGTCCCCATATACCACCCTCCATTGGAGGGCCCCATATACCACCCTCCATTGGAGGGCCCCATATACCACCCTCCATTGGAGGGCCCCATATACCACCCTCCATTGGAGGGCCCCATATACCACCCTCCATTGGAGGGCCCCATATTCCACCCTCCATTAGAGGTCCCCATATACCACCCTCCATTGGAGGGCCCCATATACCACCATCCATTGGAGGTCCCCTGTCCTTTTGGGCACAGGCGGCACCCTCTACCTTCACCCTGCCATGCTCTCAGCTCCCAGTATCCTGTATAGAGAACCCTCTACCTTCACCCTGCCATGCTCTCAGCTCCCAGTATCCTGTATAGAGAACCCTCCACCTTCACCCTGCCATGCTCTCAGCTCCCAGTATTCCGTATAGAGAACCCTCCACCTTCACCCTGCCATGCTCTCAGCTCCCAGTATCCCGTATAGAGAACCCTCCACCTACACCCTACCATGCTCTCAGCTCCCAGTATCCCGTATAGAGAACCCTCCACCTACACCCTGCCATGCTCTCAGCTCCCAGTATCCCGTATAGAGAACCCTCCACCTTCACCCTGCCATGCTCTCAGCTCCCAGTATCCCGTATAGAGAACCCTCCACCTACACCCTGCCATGCTCTCAGCTCCCAGTATCCCGTATAGAGAACCCTCCACCTTCACCCTACCATGCTCTCAGCTCCCAGTATCCCGTATAGAGAACCCTCTACCTACACCCTGCCATGCTCTCAGCTCCCAGTATCCCGTATAGAGAACCCTCCACCTTCACCCTGCCATGCTCTCAGCTCCCAGTATCCCGTATAGAGAACCCTCCACCTTCACCCTGCCATGCTCTCAGCTCCCAGTATCCCGTATAGAGAACCCTCCACCTACACTGAGTGAATAATACATTGCTCTTTCCAAGACATGGACTGACCAGGTGAATCCAGGTGAAAGCTATGATTCCTTATATGCCTTTGAACGGGGTATGGTAGTAGGTGCCAGGTGCACCGGTTTGTGTTAAGAACTGCAACGCTGCTGCGTTTTCCATGCTCAACAGTTTCCCGTGTGTATCAAGAATGGTCCATCACCCAAAGGACATCCATCCAACTTGACACAACTGTGGGAAGCATTGGAGTCTTATCTTTAACTCTGCGTTGTTGGAAAAGGACCCGTGAATAAGCATTTCACTGTTTAGTCTACACCTGTTGTCTACGAAGCATGTGACAAATAACATTTTATTTTATTTGATTGATTTGATCTGGTGACTGAGACACAAACACACCCTTTAAACCCCCTTTAAACCCCCTAGGCCCCTTTAAACCCCCTTTAAACCCCCTAGGCCCCTTTAAACCCCCTTTAAACCCCCTAGGCCCCTTTAAACCCCCTAGGCCCCTTTAAACCCCCTTTAAACCCCCTTTAAACCCCCTAGGCCCCTTTAAACCCCCTAGGCCCCTTTAAACCCCCTTTAAACCCCCTTTAAACCCCCTAGGCCCCTTTAAACCCCCTTTAAACCCCCTTTAAACCCCCTAGGCCCCTTTAACCCCCCTAGGCCCCTTTAAACCCCCGTTAAACCCCCTTTAAACCCCCTAGGCCCCTTTAAACCCCCTTTAAACCCCCTAGGCCCCTTTAAACCCCCTGTAAACCCCCTAGGCCCCTTTAAACCCCCTTTAAACCCCCTTTAAACCCCCTAGGCCCCTTTAAACCCCCTGTAAACCCCCTAGGCCCCTTTAAACCCCCGTTAAACCCCCTTTAAACCCCCTAGGCCCCTTTAAACCCCCTTTAAACCCCCTAGGCCCCTTTAAACCCCCTTTAAATCCCCTTTAAACCCCCTAGGTCCCTTTAAACCCCCTTTAAACCCCCTAGGCCCCTTTAAACCCCCTTTAAACCCCCTAGGCCCCTTTAACCCCCCTAGGCCCCTTTAAACCCCCTTTAAACCCCCTTTAAACCCCCTAGGCCCCTTTAAACCCCCTTTAAACCCCCTCGGCCCCTTTAAACCCCCTTTAACCCCCCTAGGCCCCTTTAAACCCCCTTTAAACCCCCTTTAAACCCCCTTTAAACCCCTAGGCTACTTTAAATCCCCTAGGCTACTTGAAACCCCCTCTTTAAAGTCACTGAGATCTCTTCTTCTAGCCATGGTAGCCAAAATAATGGACAACTGGGCATTTTTATACATGACCATAAGAATGATGGGATGCTAATTGCTTAATTAAATCAGGAACCACACCTGTTTGGAAGCAACTCATTTCAATATACTTTGTATCCCTAATTTACTCAAGAGTTTCCTTTATTTTGGCAGTTACCTGTATATCGGGTCATGGAGTTTGATTATATGTTTCATTAAGTCGTTAATTGTCTCCATACTTTCTGCAGCGTTAAAGGAGTTTGGAAATTAAACACCATTACTACATCATTACACCAAACAGTAATAATAAACCCATTTTTAAGTCTGAACACATTTGAAGCTTTTTGCAGTCGATTTTCGGATACCATATGTCTCTGAGTAAAACCATATCTGTATTTCAGAGTACAGCAGGCCGGTAGCACGCGATCAGAGTTTTAAAGAAGCTTAAAACGTGTGTTTATCTTTTGAGAGAAGAAACTATGTCAAAAATCATCCATTCTAAATAAAGCAACAGTTTGCTTTTACCCTGCTGTGTTTAGGGAGGAGGATTGGAAGTGCTGATCTACGGATGTAATCATCGACCACATCCCAGATGACACCCTATGCTATATATACTTTAGTGCACTACTTTTGACCAGTGCTATATGGGCCCTGGTCAAAAGTAGTGCACTATGTAGGGAATAGGGTGTCATTTGGGATGCAAAAAATCATCATGATCCACATCTAGGTTACTCCATATATATATATATATATATATATATAGCCCTTCTTCAGTTTAAAATGGGATTGTTTGTCTGGCGTTTAATGGAAATAAAATACTTTGTGTTTAGATCTGGGTTGATGGCTTTTGTAAAAATAATTTTGCCTTTGGCCAGAAGTACTTTTAAGCTGTTTCGCACAGTATATGGTGTCACGCTGTCTTTTTCCTCCGCTAAATACACAGACATATTTGTTTTTGATATATCTGTCACTGGTGCGCAGTTGTTTGCTAAACCAACAGAGAGCAGTTCTACTAAAGAAAATGTATGGCTGCTACCAACGATGTATACAAACCCTGGATTGGTGATGCTATGTATCGACCAATGAGAGGCTTTGAAGCCCCCGGTCAGCCATATTGACACTCCCCAGAAAAGGAGTACATCAAAATAATTATACTTTAAGGAAAATATTGTATATATTTGTTTATGTTTTATTTGTATGTTTAGCTCATATAATGTAAATTAAAAGTATGCATTATGGTGTCTGTTATAGAATAAACGTTGCAAAAACAAATGTAGACACTTATAAATGCATTTTTATAGTTCATATTTTCTACAACGGTGGGGGAGCGCCAAGATGGAGGTGTGGTGGATTCAACACAGCGCCCCCTGGAGGTCATCTAGTGTATATATCTATTATTGGCTGCTACAGATTTAAGACACACATAACTTCTAAACAAAGGAACCTTTTTATTTCATCACGTATGGGAATCTTTATGATGGTAGATATGCGCGAATTTCAAATGATCAGTGGGTGGCTGTATAAACCCAAATTCACTGGATTGGTATTTGTAATTAGAATGTTTACCACTTGCCCCCTCAAATGAACCCTGAAATTTAGTGGAAAAAACTACGTGGGCATAGTCCTGGCACCAAAGTGGGAATTAGACTGGCACCAAAGTGGGAATTAGACTGGCACCAAAGTGGGAATTAGACTGGCATTACCAGGCACGGGTACCAGAGGTCAAACTGAAGCTGATTCTCCTCATTGACCAGAGATGGAGACACACACACACACACACACACACACACACACACACACACACACACACAAACACACAAACACACAAACACACACACAAACACCAGGATCGGGGTCAATTTGAATTGAAGTCAGTAAATTAAGGAAGTAAACTGAAATTCCAATTAAAACATTTAAAAAGGGAATCTATTTTCAATAACTTCTCAATAAGCTGAAAAATTGTTGGATTTTAAATTCAAATCACATCCTAAATTGACCGACTTCAATTCAAATTGACCCCCAACACAAACACACACACACACACACACACACACACACACACACACACACACACACACACACACACACCCTCATCATCACCTCTTTCTCCTCAGTGTAGACTTAACAAGGCACTCTTCATCGTTTTTCTAATGGCCATGGTTTACACTCTTTGAAGAAAGGAGATATTTTAGATTCAGTTTTTTCTATACTTCTCCTCTCACCCTTAATGTTGTCTGCACCTCCCCCTTCCCCCCCCCCCCCCCCCCCCCCCCCCCCCCCCCTTCCCTTCCAGCTTGTCTATTGTCTATTGTCCAACAGCTGAAGTCTTTGGTCCGAAGAATTGACTTTCTCATCGCAGCACTTTGAAATAGGAAAAGTGGAAAAATGGGTTAAGAGTTGACATCACTCCCCCCTCTTCCCTCTTCGGCTACGTCCCAAATGGCGCCCTATTCCCTACATAGAACCCTGGTCAAAAGTAGTGCACTACATAGGGAATAGGGTGCCATTCTCTGGTCTAAAGTAGTGCACTATCTAGGGAATAGGGTGCCATTTGGGATGTAACCCTTCCTCCTCGTTCCCTTCCCGACAGAGGCTTAAGGCTAATATCGCCACTCCCAAAGTGTGATGTGTGGGGGGGTCAAATGGCACCCTAACCTTATGGGTCCTGGTCGAAAGTAGTGCACTATAAAAGGGAATGGGGTGCCATTTGGGATGTATCCTAGCGCTCTAGCAGCTGTGGCAGAGTATTGACGTACTGTACAAGTACAAGAAAAAAGCATTTAAAGAATATCCACAGGATGAACGCCTCCCTTCTGACCTTTGTCTCGGGGAGTTTGGACGGATAAATTGGATTTTTACGACCACCTTTATCAAAAGACAACATCTTCTCCCCCAGTAAATAGATGTGGGGTGAGCGTGTTAGTCCGTTGAAAATCTCACCTTCTTTCTTTTCAGATATGTTTTATATGAAATGTATTCATCCATTGTGTAAACCTGTGGTACCAATACCCTAGACAGAGATTGTGTTGTGCCAATTGTCCGCTGTTCTTCGGTGAGTTAACAGGTTGAGGCTGGTCCTCCTGACACCCATTCCCTGGTGATGATATGTGTTAAGCTGTAAGGCTGGTGTGTGTGAGGTTAGTGTGTAAGGCTGGTCTGTGTGAGGTTAGTGTGTGAGGTTAGTGTGTGAAATGGCTATATTCTGCATCAGAACATTATCAGAGGTGAGAAAAACCTGTCAGCTTCCTTTTGGACATTGCCTACTACAGTATTAGACTTACCACACATGGGCTGACTACTATAGTTGACTTTCTGGGCTGACTACTATAGTTGACTTTCTGGGCTGACTACTATAGTTGACTTTCTGGGCTGACTACTATAGTTGACTTTCTGGGCTGACTACTATAGTTTACTTTCTGGGCTGACTACTATAGTTTACTTTCTAACTACAGTATTATTGGGGGGGGGATCAGCTTAATATTGTAGATAGATTGTATCTTCCATCAATGTAATTGTCTGCATCACTTCCAACCCCCCATGTTTTTTAAATATATATACTCCCCTTTATTACTTTTCAACCCCGCCATCCTTTCCCTACTTGGGGTAAATTAGTGAACAACAATGCCCAGGCCTCTACTTCCGGTCTATACTTACTATCTACACCTTATGGACAGAGTTAATTTTACAATCATTCTATTATATATACAGTGGGGAGAACAAGTATTTGATACACTGCCGATTTTGCAGGTTTTCCTACTTACAAAGCATGTAGAGGTCTGTCATTTTTTATCATAGGTACACTTCAACTGTGAGAGACGGAATCTAAAACAAAAATCCAGAAAATCACATTGTATGATTTTTAAGTAATTAATTTGCATTTTATTGCATGACATAAGTATTTGATACATCAGAAAAGCAGAACTTAATATTTGGTACAGAACCTTTGTTTGCAATTACAGAGATCTTACGTTTCCTGTAGGTCTTGACCAGGTTTGCACACACTGCAGTAGGGATTTTGGCCCACTCCTCCATACAGACCTTCTCCAGATCCTTCAGGTTTCGGGGCTGTCGCTTGGCAATACGGACTTTCAGCTCCCTCCAAAGACTTTCTATTGGGTTCAGGTCTGGAGACTGGCTAGGCCACTCCAGGACCTTGAGATGCTTCTTACGGAGCCACTCCTTAGTTGCCCTGGCTGTGTGTTTCGGGTTGTTGTCATGCTGGAAGACCCAGCCACGACCCATCTTCAATGCTCTTACTGAGGGAAGGAGGTTGTTGGCCAAGATCTCGCGATACATGGCCCATCCATCCTCCCCTCAACACGGTGCAGTCGTCCTGTCCCCTTTGCAGAAAAGCATCCCCAAAGAATGATGTTTCCACCTCCATGCTTCACGGTTGGGATGGTGTTCTTGGGGTTGTACTCATCCTTCTTCTTCCTCCAAACACGGCG
The DNA here is from genome assembly GCF_964263955.1 of Coregonus lavaretus. Taxonomy (NCBI): domain Eukaryota; kingdom Metazoa; phylum Chordata; class Actinopteri; order Salmoniformes; family Salmonidae; genus Coregonus; species Coregonus lavaretus. Next base: position 7,795 of record NW_028161783.1, read on the forward strand.
AGTTGAGTTTAGACCAAAAAGCTCTATTTTTGTCTCATCAGACCACATGACCTTCTCCCATTCCTCTTCTGGATCATCCAGATGGTCATTGGCAAACTTCAGACGGGCCTGGACATGCGCTGGCTTGAGCAGGGGGATGCAGGATTTTAATCCATGACGGTGTAGTGTGTTACTAATGGTTTTCTTTGAGACTGTGGTCCCAGCTCTCTTCAGGTCATTGACCAGGTCCTGCCGTGTAGTTCTGGGCTGATCCTTCACTTCCTCATGATCATTGATGCCCCACGAGGTGTGACCTTGCATGGAGCCCCAGACCTAGGGTGATTGACCGTCATCTTGAACTTCTTCCATTTTCTAATAATTGCGCCAACAGTTGTTGCCTTCTCACCAAGCTGCTTGCCTATTGTCCTGTAGCCCATCCCAGCCTTGTGCAGGTCTACAATTTTATCCCTGATGTCCTTACACAGCTCTCTTGTCTTGGCCAGTGTGGAGAGGTTGGAGTCTGTTGGATTGAGTGTGTGGACAGGTGTCTTTTATACAGGTAACGAGTTCAAACAGGTGCAGTTAATACAGGTAATGAGTGGAGAACAGGAGGGCTTCTTAAAGAAAAACTAACAGGTCTGTGAGAGCCGGAATTCTTACTGGTTGGTAGGTGATCAAATACTTATGTCATGCAATAAAATGCAAATTAATTACTTAAAAATCATACAATGTGATTTTCTGGATTTTTGTTTTAGATTCAGTCTCTCACAGTATAAGTGTACCTATGATAAAAATTACAGACCTCTACATGCTTTGTAAGTAGGAAAACCTGCAAAATCGGCAGTGTATCAAATACTTGTTTTCCCCACTGTATATATATATATATATATATATATATATATATATATATATTTTGCTCCTGAACTTCTTCTACTCTCAACCTCTCCGATCATTTTCATGATGTCCATCCGGTTTGCTTCTATATGCCATATCTTTCTAACTGTGCTCTTTCACAAAAGCTCCCAACATACAACCTATATACTTATTATGGACACAGTATGCTTACATTATTAGCTATCTTTGTTATTATTTGTTGTTATTTGTTATTAGTCCCATCCTTCAACTCTATTCAATACCTCCCATCTATCTCTTAACACCATCCATATAGGATTTCTATTTGCAATATATATTTCAACCGTACTGTGATGTTTTACTAAAGTTCTGAACCTTTCTATTTTCATTGCTTCTACAGATTGTGAATTAAAAATAAACATTTTTGCTAAAAGTATTATTATATTATTGATCGATTGACTATGACTTTTCAGATCACCCAGTAATGCTATCTGCAAGGTTAGCTCCAGGTAAATATTGCAATCCTTTAGCCATTCCTGGACCTGTGTCCAAAAACAAGCTACAAATGGAAAGAACCAAAACAAATGATCTAATGATTCTGTCTTTTCACAGCAAAATCTGCAGAGCTGGGAAGATTGTATCCCCCATATAAATAACATTCTATTGGTAGCAAGAATTTTATATAATAATTTAAATTGAAAGATTCCAATTTTTGAATCCGGTGTCGTTTTGCGTGTCAGTTCATAAACACTATGCCATGGGATCGGTACGTCAAAAATCTATTCCCAACTATTTTGCAATCTATATGGGACGGCTGTCAATCCTTTGGTCCTTAAGTGAAACTGATATACTTTTTTATTTATCACAGTTTTCCTTAACCAATTATGTTCTTTAATGCAAGGCCGACAGACAAGTTCCTTACTTTCTCCCCCTTCCACTTTCCTCTTCCATTTTTGCGGTAATGCTGCAATTATTTGGTTGTAATTTTGGGTAGAGCAGACATTTCCAGATGTTTTTGTTAGCTGCATGTGCGACAACTCCACCAGTCCTACCGATGATATCATTTACGAAGATTATACTTTTTTTAAACATTCTGTCAAAAAATAAAGTTTTTTTGTCAATTAGTATATTTGAATTTAACCACAATATTTGTTGCATTATTTGTTCTGTTTTTTTCTGGAGGATTAAATTGAAATTGCAACCAACTTTCTATGGCTTGTTTTAGAAATAGTGATATTTGGGAGATGATTTCCTTTTCAAATAACTGCAAATGAGTTGTTGTAATCTGAATAAAGGGAAAAGGGCCTTTCTTGAACATTGGGTGAGACAATCTTACTAATTTGCTTGAGAACCAGTTCAGATTTAAGTATAACTT
>NW_028161783.1:15000-82500 GCF_964263955.1 Coregonus lavaretus
TTCACGCCGGAGCTAGAGCAATCCGCTCCACCAGTGTGCAGTCCAGCTCCGGCCAGCGGGGCCAGACCGGACCAGGGGTACTTTGGGGGGTTGGAGAGGGAGCGGGGATCAGGCCCGGAGCCGGATCCGCCGCCTAAGCGGAGTGCCCACCCGGTCCCTCCCCTGTGGTGTTTGGTGGGCGCGGTCGGAGTCCGCGCCTTTAGGGGGGGGTACTGTCACGCCCTGGCTCTGGGGACACTTGTATGTTGAGCCAGGGTGTGCATTTCATTTGTTTATCTAGTATGTGTATTTCTATGTTGGCCTGAGTGGCTCCCAATCAGAGGCAACGAGTGTCAGCTGTCGTTGGTTGTCTCTGATTGGCAGCCAAATTTAAACTGTCTGTTTCCCATTTGTGTTTGTGGGATCTTGTTTCAAGTCTGTTTATGTTAGACCGTGAACTGTCACGTATCGTTTGTTGTTTTTGATCGTGTCTCTAATTAAAGAGTATGTTTGCCTGCAACGCTGCGCCTTGGTCCTCATCTCTGTTTGACGATCGTGACATGTATGCATTGGATGGTTCTTTCATCGAGCAGGTTCCCTCCTATAAATACCTGTGCTTTTGGATTGACAATAATTTGATGTTTAAAAAACATACGGATGAGCTAGTTAAGAAGCTGAGATTTAAAGTAAGCTTATTTTATAAAAAAGAGATCATGCTTCTCCCTAAACAGCAGGAAGCAGATTGTACGGTCAACCTTCCTGCCAGTTCTTGACTATGGTGACACTGTTTACCAGATTGCAGCAGCCACTACTCTTACACTGTTGGATGCCGTCTACCATGGCCCCATTCGTTTTATCACAGGTGACGGACGCACCACTTCATCCTGTATCAAAAGGTTGGCCGGTCCTCAAAGTCCCGTAGATCACTTCATTACGCCATGTTTGTTTACAAAGCTCAAATGCACAAGCTTCCGACTTACCTCACGTCACTGTTAAAATGTACAAATATGAGACACCAAACCCGTTCACAGGGATGGTTAACTCTCGAGGTTCCACTAGTATGTACGGATCTAGGTAAATCCGCATTCAGTTTTAGTGCCCCCCATTTTTGCAATAGCCTACAAAACTCCCTACATCTTGACTCTCTGGTGCCTCTAGGGCAGTGGAGGACTTTAATGTTAAATGAATTAAATGAGAATTGCAAGTGCTTGGATTGAATGTAAATAATTGTAGTTGTGGTGTTTGAAGCTGTAGTGTTGATTCTGTATTTTTGTTTTATTACATTTTTAATGATAATTTTGAATTTGTTGTATTGTTTTTTCAAGTGGAAACTCTTAGTCCCAAGTGGCACCCTATTCCCTATAAAGTGTTCTACCTCTTCAATGTGCCCTGGTTCAAAATAGTGCACTATAAAGGGAATAGGATACCATTTGGGAAGCAACCAAAGTAGCTGTTATAGTGCCAACTAACAAGGGCAGTGAGCTACTGCTAGTATAATGAGGGAATGTGGGTTGGTGTCCTAACTCAGTAGTGATTTCAGGATAAAACAAACAGACATAGATCAAGCTGCTTGCATAGAACACACTCCATGTTGCATCAGAGGTATGTTAATAACTCAATTTGGCCGCATCCCAAATGACAACCTATCCCCCAGGGCTCTGATCAAAAGTAGTGCACTATATAGGGAATAGGGTGTCATTTGGACACAGCATATCAGAGTTTCTGTTCCCTCTTGGGCTTGTCAAACTATGCATGAAGTTTGATTTTGTAATGAATCTAATCATTTAGGGATTGGTTATTTTATTAGTATGTTTTTTTTTTATAAAGTCCACAAGTCTCTGATCATCACTTAAAGTGGTATTTTATAAAGTCCATGAGCCTTTTGATCTTTTTTTTTTTACCGTTATTTTATTGGGGAGTCATACTGAGACCAAGGTCTCTTTTACAGATGAGCTCTGAATTATGTAAATTACAGAAAATACACACATCAAAATAAATTCCAAATGCAATTAGAAAGAAAGAAAAACATGGTCATAAAAAACAAACACATTCATCAGTAATAAGGTCCTCAATCAGCTTTCTGAATTGCCCTAGAGGCACCAAAACATAAAATGTAAGAACTTTTGAAGATTGTTCCACAAATAAGGTGCAAGAAATCTAAACGCTGATTTACCTAACTCAGTAGAGACCAAAGGAATTTCCAGAGTTAACCATCCCTGAGACCAGGTCTGGTAACTCTTATGTCTAAAGTTTAGTAAAGATGTTAGGTACAGTGGGACTTTTTGTAAAAGGGCTTTATAAATGAAAACATAGCAATGTATCAACCTATGTGACATAAACAAACAGAACTTGCTTAGGCAGGGAAGAAGATACATTTGTACGCTTCAGTGCATTTACTGTTTTCCAAAATTGAGAAGTATCACCAGCAGAGTCAGAGATAGAGCTTAGAAAGTAGCTTGATTTAGCTTTCTGAATCGAGATAGTACATTTGTTTCTCAATTGTCTGATAGACTGCCAGTCCACTACAGAGTCAGTTTTCCTTGCTTTGGCCCAGGCCTGATTTCTCATCTGAATGAGAGATAGCTCGGAAGAAAATCAAGGGTTAGATCTATCTTTGACTCTGAATTGTTTAAAAGGGGCATGTTTATTTGCCAGAGGATTAAATACGTAGGAAAACATTTCTAGAGCCAACTCAGGGTCAGGAATACAGGAGACCGTGGCTAAATCAGAGTAGAACATGTCATAAAAAAACCTTGAGGAGAAAACCTTTTAAAATGTATCATCTTAATTAAACTAGGAATTATATTTTGCTGTTCGTATCTCTATTACATACTATGGGACAATGATCACTGAGATCATATGTAAATACTATTATCAGTAAGAATTAAATCAATCAATGAGGACGACAAAAAAGGTGTTAAACACTTGGAAATAGCGTCAATTGCATCGCCATGGCACCAGGGGGGCGGTAAATCACAGCAACAAATACATGTGTAGTGTGGTTTATGGACACATCTACAACCAGGAGCTCAAATTTCTTGGGAACAGAAATATTTTAAAATTGGGACGCCATGAAATTAGATTTTACATATATGGCCACTCCTTCCCCTTTCTGTAATCTGTCACATCTAAATACATTATAATAATTTACTTCAATGTCTTTATCAGAGACAGAACCATTTAACCATGTTTCCAAGAGAACCAGAATGTCAGGACACGAGTCCTGTACCCAAATGTTAGTTGTATCCATTTTTGAAATACTTGTCACATTTAGGTGCATTAGCTAGCTGTGCTGAAGCACCAATTTGAACTGCTCTCGGACTCACATATTGCTGTTCACTGGACCTTATGATCACTCAGCTGCACAGCTGATGCCTGCTGGACTGTTCCTTTACACGGTACCCTGTCCTGTTTAATCTGTTTAGCCTCAGCCCAAACTTTATCGCTATTATCAGTTGTTGTCTTAGCTCTCTCTAATAACAGCTGTGATTGCTTTATGCCTCTCTCCCTTGTCAATATGCCTTGCCTATTGCTGTTTGGGTTAGTTCTTATTATACAATTTCACTGTAGAACCCCTAGTCCCTCTCAAACTGCCTCAAATAGTTCCTTTGTTCCACCCCCCATACACGCCGAGACCGGCTCAATCGGTGCCTCCAGTGATGCTATCTCTTTCATTGTTACCCAACGCTTAGGTTTACCTCAACTGTACTCATATCCTTCCATATCCTTTTCTGTACATAATGCCCTGAATCTTTTCTACAACGCCCGGAGAACTGCCCCCTTTATTCTATGTACCCAACGCACTAGAAGACCAGTTCTTAAAGCCTTTAGTCGTATCCTTATTCTAGTCCTCCTCTGTTCCTCTGGTGATGTAGAGGCTAACCCAGGCCCTGCAGCCCCCAGTATCACTCCTACTCCCCAGGAGCTATCATTTGTTGACTTCTGTAACCGTAAAAGCCTTGGTTTTCTGCACGTAAATATCAGAAGCCTCCGTCCTAAGTTTGAGTTATTCACTGCGTTAGCACACTCCGCCAACCCTGATGTTCTAGCAGTGTCTGAATCCTGGCTTAGGAAGGCCACCAAAAATTCTGAAATTTCCATCCCCAACTATAACATTTTCCATCTAGATAGAACTGCCAAAGGGGGTGGAGTTGCAATCTACTGTAGAGATAGCCTGCAGAGCTCTATCATACTATCCAGGTCTGTGCCCAAACAGTTTGAGCTTCTACTTCTAAAAATCCACCTTTCCAGAAATACATCTCTCACTGTTGCTACTTGCTACAGACCCCCCTCAGCCCCCAGATGTGCCCTGGACACCATATGTGAATTGATTGCCCCCCATCTATCCTCAGAGTTCGTACTGCTTGGTGACCTAAATTGGGATATGCTTAACACCCCGGCCATCCTACAATCTAAACTAGATGCCCTCAATCTCACACAAATTATCAACGAACCTACCAGGTACAACCCTAAATCCGTAAACATGGGTACCCTCATAGATATCATCCTGACTAACTTAGCCTCTAAATACAACTCCGCTGTCTTCAACCAGGATCTCAGCGATCACTGCCTTATTACCTGCGTCCGTAACGGGTCCGCGGTCAAACGACCACCCCTCATCACTGTCAAACGCTCCCAAAAACACTTCAGCGAGCAGGCTTTCCTAATTGACCTGGCCCAGGTATCCTGGATGGATATAGATCTCATTCCGTCAGTAGAGGATGCCTGGTTGTTCTTTAAAAGTAATTTCCTCTCAATCTTAAATAAACATGCCCCATTCAAAAAATACAGAACTAAGAACAGATATAGCCCCTGGTTCTCCTCAGACTTGACTGCCCTTGACCAGCACAAAAACATCCTGTGGCGTACTGCATTAGCATCAAATAGCCCCCGCGATATGCAACTTTTCAGGGAAGTTAGGAACCAATATACACAAGCAGTTAGGAAAGCAAAGGCTAACTTTTTCAAACAGAAATTTGCATCCTGTAGCACTAACTCCAAAAAGTTTTGGGACACTGTAAAGTCCATGGAGAATAAGAGCACTTCCTCCCAGCTGCCCACTGCACTGAGGCTAGGAAACACTATCACCACCGATAAATCTACAATAATCGAGAATTTCAACAAGCTTTTTGCTACGGCCAGCCATGCTTTCCACCTGGCTACCACTACCCCGGCCACCAACTCTGCACCCTCCGCTGCAACTTGCCCATGCCCCCCCCCCCCCGCTTCTCCTTCACACAAATCCAGACAGCTGATGTTCTGAAAGAGCTGCAAAATCTGGACCCCTACTAATCATCTGGGCTAGACAATCTGGACCCTTTCTTTCTAAAACTAGCCGCCGAAATTGTCGCAACCCCTATTACTAGCCTGTTCAACCTCTCTTTCGTAACGTCTGAGATCCCCAGAGATTGGAAAGCTGCCGCGGTCATCCCCCTCTTCAAAGGGGGTGACACTCTAGATCCAAACTGTTACAGACCCATATCCATCCTGCCCTGCCTTTCAAAAGTTTTTGAAAGCCAAGTTAACAAACAGATCACCGACCATTTCGAATCCCACCGTACCTTCTCCACTATGCAATCCGGTTTCCGAGTTGGTCATGGGTGCACTTCAGCCACGCTCAAGGTCCTAAACGATATTATAACCGCGATCGATAATAGACAGTACTGTGCAGCCGTTTTCATTGACCTGGCCAAGGCTTTCGACTCTGTCAACCACCGCATTCTTATTGGCAGACTAAATAGCCTTGGTTTCTCAAATGACTGCCTCGCCTGGTTCACCAACTACTTCTCAGATAGAGTTCAATGTGTCAAATCGGAGGGCCTGTTGTCTGGACCTATGGCAGTCTATGGGGGTGCCACAGGGTTCAATTCTTGGGCCGACTCTTTTCTCTGTGTATATCAATGATGTCGCTCTTGCTGCTGGTGACTCTCAGATCCACCTCTACGCAGACGACACCATTTTGTATACATCTGGCCCTTCATTGGACACTGTGTTAACAAACCTCCAAACGAGCTTCAATGCCATACAACACTCCTTCAGTAGCCTCCAACTGCTCTTAAACACTAGTAAAACTAAATGCATGCTCTTCAACCGAACGCTGCTTGCACCCGCCCACCCGACTAGAATCACTACTCTCGACGGGTCTGACCTAGAGTATGTGGACAACTACAAATACCTAGGTGTCTGGTTAGACTGTAAACTCTCCTTCCAGACTCACATTAAGAATCTCCAATCCAAAGTTAAATCTAGAATCGGTTTCCTATTTCGCAACAAAGCCTCCTTCACTCATGCTGCCAAACATGCCCTCGTAAAACTGACTATCCTACCGATCCTTGACTTCGGCGAGGTCATTTACAAAATAGCCTCCAACACTACTCAGCAAATTGAATGTAGTCTATCACAGTGCCATCCGTTTTGTCTCCAAAGCCCCATATACTACCCACCACTGTGACCTGTACGCTATTGTTGGCTGGTCCTCACTACATATTCGTCGCCAAACCCACTGGCTCCAGGCCATCTATAAATCACTGCTAGGCAAATCCCCGCCTTATCTTAGCTCATTGGTCACCATAGCAACACCCACCCGTAGTATGCGCTCCAGCAGGTATATCTCACTGGTCATCCCCAAAGCCAACACCTCCTTTGGCCGCCATTCCTTCCAGTTCTCTGCTGCCAATGACTGGAACAAATTGCAAAAAATCTCTGAAGCTGGAGACTCTTATCTCCCTCACTAACTTTAAGCATCAGTTGTCAGAGCACCTTACCGATCACTACACCTGTACACAGCCCATCTGAAATTAGCCCGCCCAACTACCTCATCCCTATATTGTTATTTATTTTGCTCATTTGTACCCCAGTATCTCTATTTGCACATCATCTCTTGCACATCTATCATTCCAGTGTTAATACTAATTGTAATTATTTTGCACTATAGCCTATTTATTGCCCTACCTCCATAACTTGCTACATATGCACACACTGTATATATATTTTTGACTTTGTTTTGTTTTACCCCATATGTAACTCTGTGTTGTTGTTTTTATTGCACTGCTTTGCTTTATCTTGGCCAGGTCGCAGTTGTAAATGAGAACCTGTTCTCAACTGGCTTACCTGGTTAAATAAAGGTGAAATAAAATAAAAAAATAAAATAATAATAATTAGCCCCCCAGGAGATTTAAAGTCAGAGGGGATTTCGGCTCATTCCCATCAGGGCTAACAGGCATTCCCATCAGAGCTAACAGGCATTCCCATCAGGGCTAACAGGCATTCCCATCAGAGCTAACAGGCATTCCCATCAGAGCTAACAGGCATTCCCATCAGAGCTAACAGGCATTCCCATCAGAGCTAACAGGCATTCCCATCAGAGCTAACAGGCATTCCCATCAGAGCTAACAGGCATTCCCATCAGAGCTAACAGGCATAGGGCCATCTGCAGCTATTTGTTGAGTGAGCTGAGACTTTGCCAAGGTCCCTGGCCAGCCACGTGAGAGCAGAACAGACTGAGCATTTGACAGACCTCCCTCAAGGGCTTTATAAAGGGAAACCCAGCCGCTAGCTGCGCAGTGACGTGAGCCTACCAGACGGGCTAAATGCCTTTTATGTTCACTTTGAGGCAAGCAACACTGAAGCATGCATGAGAGCACCAGCTGTTCCGGACGACTGTGTGATCACGCTCTCCATAGGCGATGTGAGCAAGACCTTTAAACAGGTCAATATTCACAAGGCTGCGGGGCCAGACGGATTACCAGGACGTGTACTCAGAGTATGCGTGGACCAACTGGCAAGTGTCTTCACTGACATTTTCAACCTCTCCCTGACCGAGTCTGTAATACCTACATGTTTCAAGCAGACCATCATAGTCCCTGTGCCCAAGAAAGCAAAGGTAACCTGCCTAAATGACTACCGACCCGTAGCACTCACGTCGGTAGCCATGAAGTGCTTTGAAAGTCTGGTCATGGCTCACATCAACACCATCCCGGAAACCCTAGACCCACTCCAATTTGCATACCGCTCCAACAGATCCACAGATGACACAATCTCAATCGCACTCCACACTGCCCTTTCCCACCTGGACAAAAGGAACACCTATATGAGAATGCTATTCATTGACTACAGCTCAGCATTCAACACTATAGTGCCCTCAAAGCTCATCACTAAGCTAAGGACCCTGGGACTAAAAACCTCCCTCTGCAACTGGATCCTGGACTTCCTGATGGGCCAGGTGGTAAGGGTAGGCAACAACACATCTGCCACGCTGATCCTCAACACAGGGCCCCTCAGGGATGCGTGGTTAGTTCCCTCCTATACTCCCTGTTCACCCACGACTGCGTGGCCAAGCACGACTCCAACACCATCATTAAGTTTGCTGACGACACAACGGTGGTAGGCCTGATCACCAACAACGATGAGACAGCCTATAGGGAGGAGGTCAGTGACCTGGTCGTGTGGTGCCAGGACAACAACCTCTCCCTCAATGTGAGCAAGACAAAGGAGATGATCGTGGACTACAGGAAAAGGAGGGCTGAGCACGCCCACATTCACATCGACGGGGCTGTAGTGGAGCAGGTCGAGAGCTTCAAGTTCCTTGGTGTCCACATCTCCAACAAACTATCGTGGTCGAAACACACCAAGAAAGTTGTGAAGAGGGCACGACAACGCCTTTTCCCATTCAGGAGACTGAAAAGATTTGGCATGCGTCCCCAGATCCTCAAAAGGTTCCACAGCTGGTACCATCCTGACCGGTTGCATAACCGGCTGGTATGGCAACTGCTCGGCATCCGACCATAAGGCGCTACAGAGTAGTGCGTACAGCCCAGTACATCACTGTGGCCAAGCTTCCTGCCATCCAGGACCTCTATACTAGGCGGTGTCAGAGGAAGGCCCAAGAAATTGTCAAAGATTCCAATCACCCAATTCTTAGACTGTTCTCTCTGCTAGTGCACGGCAAGCGGTACCGCAGCGCCAAGTCTATGTCCAAAAGGCTACTTAACAGCTTCTACCCCCAAGCCATAAGACTGCTGAACAATTAATCAAATGGCCACCTGGACTATTTGCATTGACCCCCCCCCCCCCCCCCCATTGTTTTTACACTGCTGCTACTTGCTGTTTATTATCTATGCATAGTCACTTTACCCCTATCTACAGTTGAAGTCGGAAGTTTACATAGACCTTAGCCAAATTGACCCCCCCCCCCCCCCATTGTTTTTACACTGCTGCTACTTGCTGTTTATTATCTATGCATAGTCACTTTACCCCTATCTACAGTTGAAGTCGGAAGTTTACATAGACCTTAGCCAAATACATTTATACTCAGTTTTTCACCATTTCTGACATTTAATCTTAGTAAAAATTCCCTATCTTAGGTCAGTTAGGATCACCACTTCATTTTAAGAATGTGAAATGTCAGAATAATAGTAGAGAGAATTATTTATTTCAGCTTTTTCTTTCTTTCATCACATTCCCAGTGGGTCAGAAGTTTACATACACTCAATTAGTATTTGGTACCATTGCCTTTAAATTGTTTAACTTGGGTCAAACGTTTCGGGTAGCCTTCCACAAGCTTCCCACAATAAGTTGGGTGAATTCTGGCCCATTCCTCCTGACAGAGCTGGTGTAACTGAGTCAGGTTTGTAGGCCTCCTTGCTCCCACACGCTTTATCAGTTCTGCCCAGAAATGTTCTATAGGATTGAGATCAGGGCTTTGTGATGGCCACTCCAATACCTTGACTTTGTTGACCTTAAGCCATTTTGACACAACTTTGGAAGTTTGCTTGGGGTCATTGTCCATTTGGAAGACCCATTTGCGACCAAGCTTTAACTTCCTGACTAATGTCTTGAGATGTTGCTTCAATATATCCACATAATTTTCCTTCCTCATGATGCCATCTATTATGTGAAGTGGACCAGTCCCTCCTGCAGCAAAGCACCCCCACAGCATGATGCTGCCACCCCCGTGCTTCACGGTTGGGATGGTGTTCTTCGGCTTGCAAGCTCCCTCTTTTTCCTCCAAACATAACGATGGTCATTATGGCCAAACAGTTATATTTTTGTTTCATCGGACCAGAGGACATTTCTCCAAAAAGTACGATCTTTTCCCCATGTGCAGTTGCAAACCGTAGTCTGGCTTTTTTATGGCGGTTTTGGAGCAGTGGCTTCTTCCTTACTGAGCGGCCTTTCAGGTTATGTCAATATAGGACTCAGTTTACTGTGGATATAGATACTTTTGTACCTGTTTCTTTCAGTATCTTCACAAGGTCCTTTGCTGTTGTTCTGGGATTGATTTGCACTTTTCGCACCAAAGTATGTTCATCTCTAGGAGACAGAACGTGTCTCCTTACTGAGCGGTATGATGGCTGCGTGGTCCCATGGTGTTTATACTTGCGTACTATTGTTTGTACAGATGAACGTGGTACCTTCAGGCGTTTGGAAATTGCTCCCAAGGATGAACCAGACTTGTGGAGGTCTACAATTTGTTTCCTGAGGTCTTGGCTGATTTCTTTTGATTTTCCCATGATGTCAAGCAAAGAGGCACTGAGTTTGAGGGTAGGCCTTGTAATACATCCACAGGTACACCTCCAATTGACTCAAATGATGTCAATTAGCCTATCAGAAGCTTCTAAAGCCATGACATCATTTTCTGGACTTTTCCAAGCTGTTTAAAGGCACAGTCAACTTAGTGTATGTAAACTTCTGACCCACTGGAATTGTGATACAGTGAATTATAAGTGAAATAATCTGTCTGTAAACAATTGTTGGAAAAATTACTTGTGTCATGCACAAAGTAGATGTCCTAACCGACTTGCCAAAACTAAAGTTTGTTAACAAGAAATTTGTGGAGTGGTTGAAAAACGAGTTTTAATCACTCCAACCTAAGTGTATGTAAACTTCCGACTTCAACTGTACATGTACAAATGACCTCTACTAGCCTTTACCCCCTCACATTGACTCGGTACCGCTACCCCCTGTATATAGCCTCATTATTGTTATTTTATCGTGTTACTTTTTATTTCTTTAGTTTATTTAGTAAATATTTTCTTAACTCTATTGTCTTAAAAGTGCATTGTTGGTTAAGGGATTGTAAGTAAGCATCGCACGTTAAGGTTGTATTTGGCACATGTGTGTCACGCTCTGGCTCCGGGACTGTGTATTTTGAGCCAGGGTGTGTTCATTTGGTTGTGTTTGGTATTGGTTGTGTTGTATTTGGATGTGTTTCCTTGTTTGGTCGTGTGACTCCCAATCAGTGGTAACGAGTGTCAGCTGTCGGCTCGTTATCTCTGATTGGGAGCCATATTTAAACTGTCAGTGTTCACCTTAGTGTTGTGGGTTTTTGTTCCTTGTCAGTCATTATAACTGAGGACTTCACGATTCGTCATTGTTTGTTGTTTTTGTAGTGAGTACTTTAATTTAATAAAGTCATGTTCGCTCAACGCGCTGCGCTTTGGTCTCCCTCATTAGACGATCGTGACAGAAAAACCCACCTTAACCAGATCAAGCAGCATGAAGAAGAGAGAGGATGGACTTCGGAGCAGTTGAGTAGGAGTCTCGACTGGGCCAAGCCAAGAGAAGAGGAGAGAGGTTGGACTTTGGAGCAGTGGGGTGATAGTCTGGCGAGAACGATGGAGGCCTGGTCCACGAAGAGGAGAGAACCCCAGAAATTTTTTAGGGGGGGGCTCACGACGTCGGACCAGCAGGAGGCCGCGATAGAGCGGTCCAGTGGGTTGCCGGAGGAGGCCGTCGGGTTACGGGGGCCACTGGTCGAAGAGGGGATGGAGGAAGTAGAGGCACGGCGAGAGGTACTGGCGTGTGTTGCCAGTCCGGTCCGGCCCGTTCCAGATCCTGGTGTAGGGCCAGTGGTGTGTGTCCCCAGTACAGTCCGGCCCATCCAAGCTCCCCGCACCAAGCCAGTGGTGTGCGTCGTCAGCCTTGTCCGGCCCGTTCCTGCTCTCCGCGCCAAGTCTGTGGTGCGCGTCGCCAGCCCTGTCAGACCCGTGCCTGCTCTCCGCACCAAGTCTATGGTGCGTTTCGTCAGCCCTGTCCGGCCCGTTCCTGCTCTCCGCACCAGGTCTGTGGTGCGCGTCGCCAGCCCCGTCCGGCCCATCCAAGCTCCCCGCACCAGGTCAGTGGTGCGCGTCGCCAGCCCTGTCCGGCCCGTGCCTGCTCTCCGCACCAAGTCTATGGTGCGTTTCGTCAGCCCTGTCCGGCCTGTTCCTGCCACTCGCACCAAACCAGGGGTGCGAGTCGCCAGCCTGGTCCAGCTCGTTCCTGCTACTCGCACCAAGCCAAGGGTGCGAGTCGTCAGCCGGATTCAGCCCATTCCTGCTACTCGCACCAAGCCAAGGGTGCGAGTCGTCAGCCGGATTCAGCCCATTCCTGCTACTCGCACCAAGCCAGGGATGCGAGTCTTCAGCCTGGTGAGGCCTGTTCCGGCTCCACGCACCATGCAAAGGGTGCGTATCGTCTGCCAGGTCCGGTCCATTCCTGCCTCACGCGCCAAGCCAGGGGTGCGCGTCGGCAGTCCTGATCCAGCTAACTGGGTCAGATCGGACTGGGGGCACTACGGGGGGATTGTAGTAGGGTGGTGGTCAAGCCCGGAGCCGGAGCCGCCTCCGAGGAGCAATACCCACCCAGCCCTTCCCTATTTGGGGTGTAGGCGCGGTCGGAGTCCGCGCCTTTAGGGGGGGGTACTGTCACGCTCTGGCTCCGGGACTGTGTATTTTGAGCCAGGGTGTGTTCATTTGGTTGTGTTTGGTATTGGTTGTGTTGTATTTGGTTGTGTTTCCTTGTTTGGTCGTGTGACTCCCAATCAGTGGTAACGAGTGTCAGCTGTCGGCTCGTTATCTCTGATTGGGAGCCATATTTAAACTGTCAGTGTTCACCTTAGTGTTGTGGGTTTTTGTTCCTTGTCAGTCATTATAACTGAGGACTTCACGATTCGTCATTGTTTGTTGTTTTTGTAGTGAGTACTTTAATTTAATAAAGTCATGTTCGCTCAACGCGCTGCGCTTTGGTCTCCCTCATTAGACGATCGTGACAATGTGACGAAGAAAATTTGATTTGAATTCGCTGGATGCAGGGGCTGGATGCAGGGGCTGGATGCAGGGGCTGGGTGCAGGGGCTGGGTGCAGGGGCTGGATGCAGGGGCTGGGTGCAGGAGCTGGGTGCAGGGGCTGGGTGCAGGGGCTGGATGCAGGGGCTGGATGCAGGGGCTGGATGCAGGGGCTGGATGCAGGGGCTGGGTGCAGGGGCTGGATGCAGGGGCTGGATGCAGGGGCTGGGGCGGGAACTGGGAGAGAAGTGTTCGCAGAGCTTAGTATTTAATAAAGTCCACGAGTCTCTGATCATCACTTAAAATAGTTTTTTTTTAAAAATCCATCTCAGGACCATGCCCATCTAGTTAGGGAGGTTTCTATGGGGATGAAGAGGTGCTGAAATCCCATGCTATTAAATTTTTTACAGTAGGGATTACATGGATTGAATGGTATTTTGTAAAGGAGGTCTGCTGCCATTTCTGGTGCTTTATTCTGATCCTGTCTCTCCTTACTGGGAGTGGGTTTCTGAGTCTGTGTGTGTGTGTCTGTGTGTGTCTGAGTCTGTGTGTGTGTGTGTATGTGTGTCTGAGTCTGTGTGTATCTGTGTGTGTGTGTGTCTGTGTGTTTCCGGTGCTTACTCTGTCTCTGTATCTGTTGTTTCAGGGAGCTGTCTGTGACTGTGTCTGTAATTATAGGGAGTAGTCTGTGACGGTGTCTGTAATTATAGGGAGCAGTCTGTGACTGTGTCTGTAATTATAGGGAGTAGTCTTTGACGGTGTCTGTAATTATAGGGAGTAGTCTGTGACTGTTGTTTCAGGGAATGGTATGTGACTGTGTCTGTTGTTTCAGGGAGCTGTCTGTGACTGTGTCGGTAATTATAGGGAGTAGTCTGTGACTGTGTCTGTAATTATAGGGAGTAGTCTGTGACGGTGTCTGTAATTATAGGGAGTAGTCTGTGACTGTTGTTTCAGGGAATGGTATGGGACTGTGTCTGTTGTTTCAGGGAGCTGTCTGTGACTGTGTCTGTAATTATAGGGAGTAGTCTGTGACTGTCTGTTGTTTCAGGGAATGGTCTGTGACTGTCTGTTCTTGTTTCAGGGAGAGGTCTGTGAACGTGTCGGAACCGGAGATCCTCCAGATGACTGTCAGTAACCTGAAGCCAGAGGAGACCTACTCCTTCCGAGTGGTGGCCTACAACGACTACGGCCCTGGAGAGAGCTCCGAGACAGTCAGACTCACCACACAACCAGAGTGTAAGCATAGATTAGCCCCGCTCAGCATTCACCCTGAGCGGAAATACAGCACAAGCCTGCCTAGTCCCACACAGGGCCCAAGTGTAAGCAATACTGACAGAACTTCACTTAGCCAGAGCACTGCCCAGTTTATAGTCAACACACAAATCGAAACAAATCAAATTGTATTGGTTGCATACACATATTTAGCAGATGTTATTGCGGGTGTAGCGAAATGATTGTGTTCCTGGCTCCAGCAGTGCAGTAATATCTAACAATTCACAACAATACACACGGATCTAAAAGTAAAAGAATGGAATTAAGAAATATATAAATATTAGGACGAGCAATGTCGGAGTCAGCAGTATAAATATATATAAATGTGATGGGATGTATAGACATTATGGACAGTATGTGGATATAATATTTAGTATATCTGAAGAATACGTAGATAGAATAGTATAGATACAGCAATAGTTAAATAGGATGCCCTTGACTAGAATACAGTATATACATATGAAATGAATGAAACAGTATGTAAACATGAGTTTAAACGTGAGTGTAAGGACAACCTGAGTGCTTAGTCCCACACACAGGCTTGGAACTACAGTACAAACCTTCCTACTGTCCAGTCCACAGTTATAAATAGTTATAAATACAGGACAGCCCTGCCTAGTCACAAAACCCAACCAGAGGTAAAGGTAAAGGACTGCCCACTGCTCAGTCAAAACCATGAAATGAACTGGTGTTCTAATGCGGGAGAGTAGCTTCCTAGTAATGAACTGGTGTTCTAATGCAGGAGAGTAGCTTCCTAATAATGAACTGGTGTTCTAATGCAGGAGAGTAGCTTCCTAGTAATGAACCGGTGTTCTAATGCGGGAGAGTAGCTTCCTAGTAATGAACCGGTGTTCTAATGCGGGAGAGTAGCTTCCTAGTAATGAACCGGTGTTCTAATGCGGGAGAGTAGCTTCCTAGTAATGAACCGGTGTTCTAATGCGGGAGAGTAGCTTCCTAGTAATGAACTGGTGTTCTAATGCAGGAGAGTAGCTTCCTAGTAATGAACCGGTGTTCTAATGCGGGAGAGTAGCTTCCTAGTAATGAACTGGTGTTCTAATGCAGGAGAGTAGCTTCCTAGTAATGAACTGGTGTTCTAATGCGGGAGAGTAGCTTCCTAGTAATGAACTGGTGTTCTAATGCAGGAGAGTAGCTTCCTAGTAATGAACTGGTGTTCTAATGCAGGAGAGTAGCTTCCTAGTAATGAACTGGTGTTCTAATGCAGGAGAGTAGCTTCCTAGTAATGAACTGGTGTTCTAATGCAGGAGAGTAGCTTCCTAGTAATGAACTGGGTGTTATAATGCGGGAGAGTAGCTTCCTAGTAATGAACTGGTGTTCTAATGCAGGAGAGTAGCTTCCTAGTAATGAACCGGTGTTCTAATGCGGGAGAGTAGCTTCCTAGTAATGAACTGGTGTTCTAATGCAGGAGAGTAGCTTCCTAGTAATGAACTGGTGTTCTAATGCAGGAGAGTAGCTTCCTAGTAATGAACTGGTGTTCTAATGCGGGAGAGTAGCTTCCTAGTAATGAACCGGTGTTCTAATGCAGGAGAGTAGCTTCCTAGTAATGAACCGGTGTTCTAATGCGGGAGAGTAGCTTCCTAGTAATGAACTGGTGTTCTAATGCAGGAGAGTAGCTTCCTAGTAATGAACCGGTGTTCTAATGCGGGAGAGTAGCTTCCTAGTAATGAACTGGTGTTCTAATGCAGGAGAGTAGCTTCCTAGTAATGAACCGGTGTTCTAATGCAGGAGAGTAGCTTCCTAGTAATGAACTGGTGTTCTAATGCAGGAGAGTAGCTTCCTAGTAATGAACCGGTGTTCTAATGCAGGAGAGTAGCTTCCTAGTAATGAACCGGTGTTCTAATGCGGGAGAGTAGCTTCCTAGTAATGAACTGGTGTTCTAATGCAGGAGAGTAGCTTCCTAGTAATGAACCGGTGTTCTAATGCAGGAGAGTAGCTTCCTAGTAATGAACTGGTGTTCTAATGCGGGAGAGTAGCTTCCTAGTAATGAACTGGTGTTCTAATGCAGGAGAGTAGCTTCCTAGTAATGAACTGGTGTTCTAATGCAGGAGAGTAGCTTCCTAGTAATGAACTGGTGTTCTAATGCAGGAGAGTAGCTTCCTAGTAATGAACTGGTGTTCTAATGCAGGAGAGTAGCTTCCTAGTAATGAACTGGGTGTTATAATGCAGGAGAGTAGCTTCCTAGTAATGAACTGGTGTTCTAATGCAGGAGAGTAGCTTCCTAGTAATGAACTGGTGTTCTAATGCAGGAGAGTAGCTTCCTAGTAATGAACTGGTGTTCTAATGCAGGAGAGTAGCTTCCTAGTAATCTGTACAGTTTCTCTGCAGCTCAAGTTTGCGCCTATTCCATCACGGCATTTTCGGTCGTTTTGCTCTATGACACCCACAAGCTTCACGGCAGTCCTCTGAACTCCCTGTCACGGACGTTCTAATTTGGAAGAGGTCTTCTCACAAAACCAACTGTCCAGACCGAACCGTTGGAGCTATAAACTAACATGTCATCGATATGGAAAGGAGAGACTCACAAACAAGTGTTAGGTTGTTTCGCTCTACGATGCTCAAAAGCTTCAGGGGAGTCGTCTGAACGTAACCCTGTACCGGGCTGTAAAAACGTGCATGGTGGATATACAGTGCCGTGCATAACGTGACCAAACATGGGTCAAACATGATATCTGTTTGGGCTTCTTGCGGTCAATTTGCAGTCTACAAATTATTTGTAATTATGTTCCGTCCCCCTGACCATCTGCTCAAGAAAAAAATTGTCCCGCGGCTGAAACTAGTTGATGATCCCCGGTCTAGACCTGCATGGTGGAAGGGAGAACACAGTAACAACACATTCCTCATCTGCTGCCCTGTATCTAAATACAGTCACACACTAGTGCACCAGTAGACTCACAGATACGCACACACACATCTACACACACACACACATCTACACACACACACACATCTACACACACACACATCTACACACACACACACACATCTACACACACACATCTACACACACACATCTACACACACACACATCTACACACACATCTACACACACACACACATCTACACACACACACATCTACACACACACATCTACACACACACATCTACACACACACACATCTACACACACATCTACACACACGCACACATCTACACACACACACACATCTACACACACACATCTACACAAAAAAAAAAAAAAAAAAACATCTACACACACACACATCTACACACACACATCTACACACACACATCTACACACACACACATCTACACACACATCTACACACACACACACATCTACACACACACACATCTACACACACATCTACACACACACACATCTACACACACATCTACACACACACACACATCTACACACACACACATCTACACACACATCTACACACACATCTACACACACACACATCTACACACACACACATCTACACACACACACATCTACACACACACACACACACACACACACACACACACACACACACACACACACACACACACACACACACACACACACACACACATCTACACACACACACACACACATCTACACACACACACACACACACAAACATCTACACACACACATCTACACACACACATCTACACACACACATCTACACACACACACACACACACATATACACACACACATCTACACACACACACACACACACACACACACACACACACACACACACACACACATCTACACACACATACATCTACACACACACACACACACACACACACACATCTACACACACATACATCTACACACACACACATCTACACTCACACATCTACACACACATCTACACACACACACACATATACACACACATCTACACACACACACACACACACCTACACACACACACATCTACACACACACACACCCATCTACACACACACATCTACACACACACACATCTACACACACACACATCTACACACACCTACACACGCACACACACATCTACACACACACCCATCTACACACACACACACATACATCTACACACACACACACACATCTACACAAACATCCTGATGCACCAGTACACTCTGACAACACAATCTCCATCTTTACTCCATGATTCTGAGCAGAGATCAGCTGCAGATTGCTCTCTATAAGGAGATGAATAAAACCCTACCAAATTAAAGGGGGGGTTGACAGTGGATTTAGGGTTTAGGGCACATCAAGTCTACTTTCATTCTTTCACTCTCTTTCTTTGTCACTTGCTTTTTCTTTCTCTCCAGGCTGAAGCAGATTATTTCTCTCTGGTCTGAAGCAGATTCTTTCTCTCCGGTCTGAAGCAGATTCTTTCTCTCTGGGCTGAAGCAGATTCTTTCTCTCCAGGCTGAAGCAGATTCTTTCTCTCCAGGCTGAAGCAGATTCTTTCTCTCTGGGCTGAAACAGCTTCTTTCTCTCCAGGCTGAAGCAGATTCTTTCTCTCCGGGCTGAAGCAGCTTCTTTCTCTCCGGGCTGAAGCAGCTTCTTTCTCTCCAGTCTGAAGCAGATTCTTTCTCTCTGGGCTGAAGCAGATTCTTTCTCTCCGGTCTGAAGCAGCTTCTTTCTCTCCGGGCTGAAGCAGATTCTTTCTCTCCAGGCTGAAGCAGCTTATTTCCTTGCCTGGTCTGAAGCAGCAGTATACACGGTGGTATTACAGCCAGTGGAAGCTGATTCAAATCTCCCCTAATCATTCCTTAGCTCTCCTCTCACTGGGGCCTCATCCGTCCAGCCTGCCAGATGACATTGTTCTATTAGACCTTGTGGAGGAGGAACATATACCATTCAAACGTCTGCAGCTCACCTTCTAATTCTGCTTTAATATTAACCTTTTAATATGGCACTTAAAATAACACCTTTAAAGGTACAATGCAGCTGTTTTTTTTATCTCAATATCAAATCATTTCTGGGTAACAATTAAAGGCCCAGTGCAGTCAAAAACGTGATTTTCCTGTGTTTTACATATATTTCCACACTATGAGGTTGGAATAATACTGTGAAATTGTGAAAATGATGATAATGCCCTTTTTAGTGTAAGAGCTGAAGACTGACTGTTTTGGTGGGATGGAGTTTTGGCCTTCCATGGTGACATCACCATGCAGTAAATGACTTAATTTACCAATAAGGAAGAGAGTTTGAAACCTCTCTGCCAATAATAGCTAATTTTCAGTTTTTCCCTCCCCCTCCCCACTCAGACCACTACCAGAAAGTCCTAAAAAATTATTGCTCTTTGTTCAGAAGCTATTTTTATTTTATTTTTTTACCATTTTAATTGAAAACAATCACAGTAAGGTACATAATTGTTACCCAGAAATGATTTGATATTGAGATAAAAACAACTGCATTGGACCTTTAAGTACCTTACTGCCATTGATTTAAATTAAATTAGTCAAAAATAAACAGATCTGTGATGTGTGTGTGTGCCTGATGTCTGTTTCTCTGTGTGTTCCTGTCGCAGCAGTGCAGGTCCCTGGGCCGGTGGAGAACCTCCGGGTAGAGTCCATCTCTCCCACCTCCATCCAGGCCTCGTGGGACGTCCCATCCTACGCCAATGGTCCCCTGCTGGGGTACCGACTGCTCTGGACCGAGACACCCTCTGGGAAGGAACAGGTACATGGCTGTCATGGTCCAATCAACATCAGCCCAATCAGCCCACCTGACACGGCGGATCCACAGATGGAAGAGCCATATATAGAATCATATAAATAAACAGTCCAGAGCCATATATATAATCATATAAATAAACAGTCCAGAGCCATATATATAATCATATAAATAAACAGTCCAGAGCCATATATATAATCATATAAATAAACAGTCCAGAGCCATATATAGAGTCATATTAATAAACAGTCTATATCCATATATAGAGTCATATTAATAAACAGTCTATATCATATATATAATCATATAAATAAACAGTCCAGAGCCATATATAGAGTGATATTAATAAACAGTCTATATCCATATATAGAGTCATATTAATAAACAGTCCAGAGCCATATATAGAGTCATATTAATAAACAGTCTATATCCATATATAGAGTCATATTAATAAACAGTATATATCCATATATAGAGTCATATTAATAAACAGTCCAGAGCCATATATAGAGTCATATTAATAAACAGTCTATATCCATATATAGAGTCATATTAATAAACAGTCCAGAGCCATATATAGAGTCATATTAATAAACAGTCTATATCCATATATAGAGTCATATTAATAAACAGTCTATATCCATATATATAATCATATAAATAAACAGTCCAGAGCCATATATAGAGTCATATTAATAAACAGTCTATATCCATATATAGAGTCATATTAATAAACAGTCTATATCCATATATAGAGTCATATTAATAAACAGTCTATATCCATATATAGAGTCATATTAATAAACAGTATATATCCATATATAGAGTCATATTAATAAACAGTCTATATCCATATATAGAGTCATATTAATAAACAGTCTATATCCATATATAGAGTCATATTAATAAACAGTCTATAGCTCTGGGTCACATTAGTTCTCTGAAAGCAGTGAAGTCATTAGCAGCTTGAATTAAAGCTCAATAAGTGGTAAAAAAATAACATTTTTTTTTTTTTTTTTTTTTACTTTGTTCTTCGTTTAAATAAACGGTGATAGAGAAGAGAGAGAGATTAGATGAAATTGGTATGTTGTGTGTTGCCTGTGAGTTGTTTGAAGTCCACCCAAATAGATGAACATGTCCTGTGTGCTGATGACACACACATAGATGTGATGTTTGATGTACTGATTACAGAATGGACATTGGACTCTTCTGAACATTTTTGGGATAAGCATCATCATCATAAATTGAGTAGAGAAGCCACTGACCATCACGATCATACGATTTTTTTTTTTTTTAACTGTCACAATTCTTTCATGCTTTTGGCATTTTGGTTATTTCCTTATTATTTGACGGCTCTTTAAAGTAATCTCAGTTTGAAGCTGATAAAAAAGTTGAAATGTGATCCAGTTGTATAACACCCCTGTGGAGTGTTCTGTGATCTATCCATTGATGGTATTATACCTCTCTCTTCCATTTTGACACATCAATTAATTTCCCTCTCGTTTCCTCACTTCATCATGTAAATGGCTTATGATAAGAAAACACACTCTCCAACAAAGTACACATTTCAAAGTCAGCCAGAATATACAGTGGTGTGGAAAAGTGTTCGCCCCCTTCCTGATTTGTTATTTGTTTGCATGTTTGTTACACTTAAATGTTTCAGATCATCAAACAAATTTAAATATTAGTCAAAGATAACGCAAGTAAACACAAAATGCAGTTTTGAAATGAAGGTTGTTATTATTAAGGGAAAACAAAATCCAAACCCACACGGCCCTGTGTGAAAAAGTGTTTGTCCCCCCTGTTATAACACAACTCAACTGTGGTTTATCACACCTGAGTTCAATTCCTCTAGCCACGCCCAGGCCTGATTACTGCCACACCTGTTCTTAATAAAGGAATCACTTAAATAGGACCTGTCTGACAAAGTGAAGTAGACCAAAAGATCCTCAAAAGCTAAACGACATGCCGAGATCCAAAGGAATTCAGGAACAAATGAGAAAGAAAGTAATTGAGATCCATCAGTCTGGAAAAGGTTATAAAGCCATTTCTAAAGCTTTGGGACTCCAGCGAACCACAGTGAGAGCCATTATCCACAAATGGCGAAAACATGGAACAGTGGTGAACCTTCCCAGGAGTGGCCGGCCGACCAAAATTACCCCAAGAGCGCAGCGACGACTCATCCAAGAGGTCACAAAAGACGCCACAACAACATTCAAAGAGCTGCAGGCCTCACTTGCCTCAGTTAACGTCAGTGTTCATGACTCCACCATAAGAAAGGGACTGGGCAAAAATGGCCTGCATGGCAGAGTTCCAAGACGAAAACCACTGCTGAGCAAAAATAACATTAAGGCTCGTTTCATTTTTGCCAGAAAACATCTTGATGATCCCCAAGACCTTTGGGGAAAATACTCTGTGGACTGTCGAAACAAAAGTTGAACTTTTTGGAAGGTGTGTCTCCCATTACATCTGGCGTAAAAGTAACACCTCATTTCAGAAAAAGAACATCATACCAACAGTAAAATATGGTGGTGGTAGTGTGATGGTCTGGGCCTGTTTTGCTGCTTCAGGACCTGGAAGACTTGCTGTGATAAATGGAACCATGAATTCTGCTGTCTACCAAAAAATCCTGAAGGAGAATGTCCGGCCACTTGTTCGTGACCTCAAGCTGAAGCAAACTTGGGTTCTGCAGCAGGACAATGATCCAAAACACACCAGCAAGTCCACCTTTGAATGGCTGAAGAAAAACAAAATGAAGACTTTGGAGTGGCCTAGTCAAAGTCCTGACCTGAATCCTATTGAGATGCTGTGGCATGACCTTAAAAAGGCAGTTCCTGCTCGAAAACCCTCCAATATGGCTGAATTACAACAATTCTGCAAAGATGAGTGGGCCAAAATTCCTCCACAGCTCTGTAAAAGACTCATTGCAAGTTATCGCAAACACTTGATTGCAGTTGTTGCTGCTAAGGGTGGCCCAACCAGTTATTAGGTTGTAGGGGGCAATCACTTTTCCACACAGGGCCATGTGGGTTTGGATTTTGTTTTCCCTTAATAATAACAACCTTCATTTCAAAACTGCATTTTGTGTTTACTTGTGTTATCTTTGACTAATATTTAAATTTGTTTGATGATCTGAAACATTTAAGTGTGACAAGCATGCAAACAAAAAATAAATTAGGAAGGGGGCAAACACTTTTTCACACCACTGTACAGTTGAAATCGGAAGTTTACATACACCTTAGCCAAATACATTTAAACTCAGTTTTTTACAATTCCTGACATTTAATCCTAGTAAAAATACCATTTCTAAGGTCAGTTAGGATCACCACTTTATTTTAAGAATGTGAAATGTCAGAATAATAGTAGAGAGAATGATTTATTTCAGCTTTTATTTCTTTCATCACATTCCCAGTGGGTCAGAAGTTTACATACACTCAATTAGTATTTGGTAGCATTGCCTTTAAATTGTTTAACTTGGGTCAAACGTTTCGGGTAGCCTTCCACAAGCTTCCCACAATAAGTTGGGTGAATTTTGGCCCATTCCTCCTGACACAGCTGGTGTAACTGAGTCAGGTTTGTAGGCCTCCTTGCTCGTACAAGCTTTTTCAGTTCTGCCCAGACATTTTCTATAGGATTGAGGTCAGGGCTTTGTGATGGTCACTCCAATACCTTGACTTTGTTGACCTTAAGCCATTTTGCCACAACGTTGGAAGTATGCTTGGGGTCATTGTCCATTTGCGACCAAGCTTTAACTTCCTGACTGATGTCTTGAGATGTTGCTTCAATATATCCACATAATTTACCTTCCTCATGATGCCATCTATTTTGTGAAGTGCACCAGTCCCTCCTGCAACAAAGCACCCCCACAGCATGATGCTGCCACCCCCGTGCTTCACGGTTGGGATGGTGTTCTTCGGCTTGCAAGCGTCCCCCTTTTCCCTCCAAACATAACAATGGTCATTATGGCCAAATAGTTCTATTTTTGTTTCATCAGACCAGAGGACATTTCTCAAAAAAGTATGATTTTTGTCCCCATGTGTAGTTGCAAACCATAGTCTGGCTTTTTTATGGCGGTTTTGGAGCAGTGGCTTCTTCCTTGCTGAGCGGCCTTTCAGGTAATGTCGATATAGGACTCGTTTTACTGTGGATATAGATACTTTAGTACCTGTTTCCTCCAGCATCTTCACAAGGTCTTTTGCTGTTGTTCTGGGATTGATTTGCACTTTTCGCACCAAAGTACGTTAATCTCTAGGAGACAGAACGCGTCTCCTTCCTGAGCGGTATGACGGCTGCATGGTCCCATGGTGTTTATACTTGCGTACTATTGTTTGTACAGATGAACGTGGTACCTTCAGGCATTTGGAAATTGCTCCCAAGGATGAACCAGACTTGTGGAGGTCTACAATTTGTTTTCTGAGGTCTTGGCCGATTTCTTTTGATTTTCCCATGATGTCAAGCAAAGAGGCACTGAGTTTGAAGGTAGGCCTTGAAGTACATCCACAGGTACACCGCCAATTGACTCAAATGATGTCAATTAGCCTATCAGAAGCTTCTAAAGCCATGACATCATTTTCTGGACTTTTCCAAGCTGTTTAAAGGCACAGTCAACTTAGTGTATGTAAACTTCTGACCCACTGGAATTGTGATACAGTGAATTATAAGTGAAATAATCTGTCTGTAAACAATTGTTGGAAAAATTACTTGTGTCATGCACAAAGTAGATGTCCTAACCGACTTGCCAAAACTATAGTTTGTTAACAAGAAATTTGTAGAGTCGTTGAAAAACATGTTTTAATGACTCCAACCTAAGTGTATGTAAACTTCCGACTTCAACCGTAGAGGAAAACAAAGAGCTATATTTGAACAGCTGCTTAGAGGTTGACGTACAGCTAACCACATTGCTCCACTTCTGTTGTGTCAACAGCAAATGAAAGATGTTTATCATACTCTGTTTGTTAAGCTGTATATCTATTTCATGTCTTCCTGGAAGGGACTACACGCTATGCGAACACACACACACACGCACTACACTTGCAGTGTAGAAACTCTCAGGGTTATGTAGAGAAGAGCAACAGAGACAGTGTGTTTATTTTTCTCTCTCTCTCTCTCTCTCTCTCTCTCTCTCTCTCTCTCTCCCTCTCCCTCTCCCTCTCTGTCTCTCTCTCTCTCTCTCTCTCTCTCTCTCTCTCTCTCTCTCTCTCTCATCTTGCTGCTAGGATGGCACACTGTGGTATTTCACCCAATAGATATGGGAGTTTATCAAAATTGGGATTGTTTTGGAAATCATTTGGGTCTGTGTAATCTGAGAAAAGTATGTGTCTCTAATTTGATCATACATTTGGCAGGAGGTTGGGAAGTGCAGCTCATTTTGTGGGCAGTGTGCACATAGCCTGTCTTCTCTTGAGAGCCAGGTCGCCTACGGCGGCCTTTCTCAATAGCAATGCTATGCACACTGAGTCTGTACATAGTCAAAGCTTTCCTTAAGTTTGGGTCAGTCATGGTGGTCAGGTATTCTGCCACTGTGTACTCTCTGTTTAGAGCCAAATAGCATTCTAGTTTGCTCTGTTTTTTGTTAATTCTTTCCAATGTGTCATGTAATTCTCTTTTTGCTTTCTCATGATTTGGTTGGGTCTAATTGTGTTGTTGTCCTGGGGCTCTGTGGGGTCTGTTTGTGTTTGTGAACAGAGTCCCAGGACCAGCTTGCTTAGGGGGCTCTTCTCCAAGTTCATCTCTCTGTATGTGATGGCTTTGTTATGGAAGGTTTGGGAATCGCTTCCTTTTAAGTGGTTATAGAATTTAACGGCACTTTTATGGATTTTGATCATTAGCGGGTATCGGCCTAATTCTGCTCTGCATGCATTATTTGGTGTTTTTCGTTGGAGCGCTGTGTGCTAAATGAGTCATCTTCTGTCATGAATGAACACTTATGCTACTTGATATACAGTCAACACTTATAACATGTGCTACTTGATATACAGTGCATTCGGAAAGTATTCAGACCCCTTCCCTTTTCCCACATTTTGTTACGTTACAGCCTTATTCTAAAATGGATTAAATAAATAAAAATCATCATCAATCTACATACAATACCCCATAATGACAAAGCCAAAGCAGCTTTTTAGAAATTTTAGCAAATGTATTACAAATAATAAACAGAAATACCTTATTTACATAAGTATTCAGACCCTTTGCTATGAGACTTGAAATTGAGCTCAGGTGCATCCTGTTTCCATTGATCATCCTTGAGATGTTTCTACAACTTGATTGGAGTCCACCTGTGGTAAATTAAATTGGTTGGACATGATTTGGAAAAGGTACACACCTGTCTATATAAGGTCCCACAGTTGACAGTGCAGGTCAGAGCAAAAACCAAGCCATGAGGTCGAAGGAATTGTCGGTAGAGCTCCGAGACAGGATTGTGTCGAGGCACAGATCTGGGGAAGGGCACCAAAAAATGTATTCAGCATTGAAGATCCCCAAGAACACAGTAGCCTCCATCATTCTTAAATGGAAGAAGTTTGGAACCACCAAGACTCTTCCTAGAGCTGGCCGCCTAGCCAAACTGAGCAATCGGGTTCCTCTGTGGAGATGGGAGAACCTTCCAAAAGGACAACCATCTCTGCAGCACTCCACCAATTAGGCCTTTATGGAAGATTGACCAGACGGAAGCCACTCCTCAGTAAAAGGCACATGACAGCCCCCTTAGAGTTTGCCAAAAGACACCTAATGGACTGTCAGATGTAAGGGTTGGTGTGAGGTGTTACCCAAGTACGGTGCAGGAGAGACAGCAGGCAGTAGGCAGGGATGGTGAAACAAGGATCTTTACTGGTGGTCCAAAAGCCAGGATACAAAACAACAGACTATACATGAAAACAAATGAGGAGCACATAGGTCTCCAAAAAACAGGCTGACAGCAAACAATACGAAATACTAACTCTGACTGGAAAAACCCAATGACACAGGGAGAACACTTCTCGAGTACCTGTAACTCCGTCACGTGATCCGACACTGATACGTACTGCTTGACATCAAGGAACTAGCAGATAAAACTGAGCAAGGGAACACAGGGAAGTGAGGGCATAAATACACAGGTGAATCAGATAGACACAGATGACACCAATAGGCAGAGAATTAGTCCCGACTGTGAGTGAGGCGGTGCCTATGGTTGTCGGAGGATGACACCTAGTGGGTCGCTCCGGAACTGCGACCCACTCCTGTAACAGTCAGACCATGAGAAACAAGATTCTCTGGTCTGATGAAACCAAGATTAAACTCTTTGGCCTGAATGCCAAGTGTCACATCTAGAGGAAACCTGGCACCATCCCTACAGTGAAGCATGGAGGTGGCAGCATCATGCTGTGGGGATGTTTTTCAGCAGCAGGGACTGGGAGACTAGTCAGGTTTGAGGGAAAGATGAACAGAGCACAGAGAGATCCTTGATGAAAACCTGCTCCAGAGCTCTCAGGACCTCAGACTGGGGGCGAAGGTTCACCTTCCAGCAGGACAACGACCCTAAGCACACAGCCAAGACAACACAGGAGTGGCTTCGGGGACAAGTCTCTGAATGTCCTTGAGTGGCCCAGTCAGATCCCGGACTTGAACCCGATCGAACATCTCTGGAAAGACCTGAAAATAGCTGTGCAGCGACGCTCCCCATCCCACCTGGCAGAGCTTGAGAGGATCTGCAGAGAAGAATGGGAGAAACTCCCCAAATAAAGGTGTGCCAAGCTTGTAGCGTCATACCCAAGAAGACTCGAGGCTGTAATCGCTGCAAAAGGTGCTTCAACAAAGTACTGAGTAAAGGGTCTGAATACTTATGTAAATGTAATATTTCTGTTTTCTGATTTTTATAAATGTGCGAACATTTCTAAAAACCTGTTTTTGCTTTGTCATTATGGGGTATTGTGTGTAGCTTGATTGGGGGGGTGGGGGGGGAAACAATTTAATCAATTTTAGAATAATGCTGTAATGTAACAAAATGTGGAAAAAGTCAAGGGGTCTGAATACATTCCGAATGCACTGTAGACTATGTGTTTTCTGACACTAGATGTGGTCAGGTCAAATGTGGTCTCAATTACTTACCTGGTTGAATAAGGAAAATAACTCTCTCTCTCTCTGTTTCAGAGTGTGGAGGTGAACGGGCAGAGTTATAAGATGGAGGGGCTGAAGAAGTTCACCGAGTACTCCTTACGAGTCTTGGCGTTGAACCGTTATGGCCCTGGGGTCACCACAGAGGACAGGAGCGTCACCACGCTGTCTGATGGTATGTCAGAACTACACTCTCTCTCATTGGTTCACTGTGTGTAACACCCACTCTTATTGGTTCACTGTGTGTAACACCCACTCTTATTGGTTCACTGTGTGTAACACCCACTCTTATTGGTTCACTGTGTGTAACACCCACTCTTATTGGTTCACTGCTTATTGGTTCACTGTGTGTAACACCCACTCTTATTGGTTCACTGTGTGTAACACTCTCTCTTATTGGTTCACTGTGTGTAACACCCACTCTTATTGGTTCACTGTGTGTAACACCCACTCTTATTGGTTCACTGTGTGTAACACCCACTCTTATTGGTTAATTGATTGAACTATAATCAGGTACGGGCAAAAATGACAAAATACAGATACAAAGTACTGTAAAGATCAATGTATCAAAATAAACTACAAAATACTTGTATTTTGTAATGTATTTAATTAAAATACATGTATTTTGTATTTAAATAAACTAAAATAAATGTTCAAGTAGCCAGCCTGAACACCAACAACATTGTCAGTAAGGTCACAAAAACGTTTTAGTTGCTCTGACTGAGATAATGTTGTCGTTTAACTACCTTAGTTGAGCAAGTCACTCAGGATCAGCGCGTCTGCCAAATGACCAAAATGTAAATGTATATGTGAAAATGAACATACTAAAATAAACTGCAAAGCACACTGGGTATTGTTTCGGGGGCAGAGCTCATTAGAATAATACTCGGCATGCTTTGCAATTGTTAATTTTTACATATACATTTGTATTTAGTTCATTTAGCAGACGCTTTTATCTCACCACAGTGCTCTCAGACTTCTGATACCAACGCAGGGTAAAAGGGGAGATACAAAATGTGTACCGCTATAAAACAAAACATTTATAGAAAAGTATTTTTGTATTTTGAAAATACAAAATACATTGTAGTGTAGTTCAGTACAGTGTAATTCAAATGACAAAATACTCAGACGTAATAAAAATACGTATTTCAAACACATGTAACAGAAATACTGCCCGTCTCTGACCTCTCATTCTTACAAAGCCAAGAGGGCTAAAACTACGTCAAGTTCATTAGGATACTCAACGGAAAACATAAAAAAAAAAAAATATTCTACGATAGCGAAACGTTTCGCTTATTGAGTCCAGTTATTCCCTCACTGTTTCAGTCTGTTTTCTTCCTTTTGGTGCCAAATGAACCTACCCCTGCTGGGAATTGATTTACTGTGTGTTTACTGAAAGTCATACTGTCTCTTTCATACCTTTCACTTCTGATTGCAGTGGGATAAACAGCTACATAATTAATGAAACTTAATCAAGAATTAATGAAATAGTTCTTCCTCTATTACTAAATGTCTCATTGCATTTGACACACATGAATTGCTTGCGTGTCAGCTGTCAATGTTTGTATCCCAAATGGCACCCTATTCCCTATATAGTGCACTACTTTTGACCAGGACCCTTATGGCCCATAGGGAGTGGGGGGGGAGGGGGGGCATTTGGGACGCATCTAGTGTATGCATCCAGTGTATGCATTTGCAACACTTTATTTTCTCGTTAATCATTTTCTGGCGGTGTCACTCAACTCTGACAGCCCACATGGCACCGCGTTGGAACGGTCTGATTACATAGCACTGCTCCAGCGCTCTTAACGAATCAGAAGCAATGTCCCAAATGTCACCCTATTCCCTGTGTAGTGCACTACATTTAACCAGATCCCACAGTGCTTTGTTAAAAAGTAGTGCACTATATAGGGAATAGGGTGCCATTTGGGACGCTTTCACAGTCCCATCAAACCGCAGATTAAATTGGTCTCGAAGACATTCCCCTGGGACCGCGGCAACAACTCTCCTTCCATTGGTTGCCTCCCCGTGAACATTTCCTACAGTACCTACATTACCTGCAGAAAGGGGTCGTGTTCCCCTGCATCCTCCAGGTAACAGTCTGCACTACATTACCTGCAGAAAGGGGTCGTATTCCCCTGCATCCTCCGGGTAACAGTCTGCACTACATTACCTGCAGAAAGGGGTCTTATTCCCCTGCATCCTCCGGGTAACAGTCTGCACTACATTACCTGCAGAAAGGGGTCGTATTCCCCTGCATCCTCCGGGGTAACAGTCTGCACTACATTACCTGCAGAAAGGGGTCGTATTCCCCTGCATCCCTCCAGGTAACAGTCTGCACTACATTACCTGCAGAAAGGGGTCGTATTCCCCTGCATCCTCCGGGTAACAGTCTGCACTACATTACCTGCAGAAAGGGGTCGTATTCCCCTGCATCCTCCAGGTAACAGTCTGCACTACATTACCTGCAGAAAGGGGTCGTATTCCCCTGCATCCTCCAGGTAACAGTCTGCACTACATTACCTGCAGAAAGGGGTCTTATTCCCCTGCATCCTCCGGGTAACAGTCTGCACTACATTACCTGCAGAAAGGGGTCGTATTCCCCTGCATCCTCCGGGTAACAGTCTGCACTACATTACCTGCGGAAAGGGGTCGTATTCCCCTGCATCCTCCGGGTAACAGTCTGCACTACATTACCTGCAGAAAGGGGTCATATTCCCCTGCATCCTCCAGGTAACAGTCTGCACTACATTACCTGCAGAAAGGGGTCGTATTCCCCTGCATCCTCCAGGTAACAGTCTGCACTACATTACCTGCGGAAAGGGGTCGTATTCCCCAACCTTCATCCTCCAAAACACAGACTACCTAACTGCAGAGGGGCTGTACTCCCCCATAAAAATAGCATGACAATAATGGCAATTGGCTGCCTCCCCAGGAACATTTCCTCCAGTACCTGAGAGGGAACACAATATTATACACCCTTCTCAGAGGACCAGGGGCTGTAGGTATCAAGCGTCTGAAAGTAGGAGTGCTGATGATGACTCCATGATCAGCACACCTACTCTGGGATGCTTGATAGATACAGACCTTGCTCTTTTGTGATTCCAGTTAGATCTACTCAAACAAACAGAGTTGCGTTTCATCATACAGTGTGTGTACTGTGCACCTAAACAGATCCTCCTCATCCTTTAGAGGTTAGAGTTTCTCTTCAAATTAGTTCAGGGTTTGTTGTCTAGTCTGATCTCGGCTTGTCCTTTCCCACCTCTCTCTCTCTCCTCTCTCTCTCTCTCTCTCTCTCTCTCGTTCTCTCTCTCTCTCTCTCCCCTCTCTCTCTCTCTCCTCTCTCTCTCTCTCTCTCTCTCTCGTTCTCTCTCTCTCTTCCTCTCTCTCTCTCTCTCTCTCTCTCTCTCTCTCTCTCTCATCTCTCTCTCCTCTCTCTCTCGCTCTCTCTCTCTCTCTCTCTCTCTCTCTCTCTCTCTCGTTCTCTCTCTCTCTCTCTCTCTCTCTCTCTCTCTCTCTCTCTCTCTCTCTCTCGTTCTCGTTCTCTCATTCTCTCTCTCTCGTTCTCTCATTCTCTCTCTCGTTCTCTCTCTCTCACTCTCTCTTTCTCGTTCTCTCTCTCTCTCTCTCTCTCGTTCTCTCTCTCCTCTCGCTCTCTCTCTCTCTCTCTCTCTCTCTCTCTCTCTCTCTCTCTCGTTCTCTCTCTCATCTCTCTCTCTCTCTCTCTCTCTCTCTCTCTTTCTCGTTCTCGTTCTCTCATTCTCTCTCTCCTCGTTCTCTCTCTCTCTCTCTCTTTCTCGTTCTCTCATTCTCTCTCTCTCGTTCCCT
This sequence comes from Coregonus lavaretus, assembly GCF_964263955.1. Lineage (NCBI taxonomy): Eukaryota > Metazoa > Chordata > Actinopteri > Salmoniformes > Salmonidae > Coregonus > Coregonus lavaretus. The sequence goes on from NW_028161783.1 coordinate 46,866, forward strand.
CTCACTCTCTCTCTCTCTCGTTCTCTCTCTCTCTCTCTGTCTCTCTCTCTCGTTCTCTTCGTTCTCTCTCTCTCTCTCTCTCTCGTTCTCTCTCTCTCTCTCTCTCGCTCTCTCTCTCCCTCTCTCTCTCTCTCGTTCTCTCTGTCTCTCTCTCTCTCTCTCTCTCTCTCTGTCTCTCTCTCTCTCGTTCTCTCGTTCTCTCTCTCTCTCTCTCTCTCTCTCTCTCTCTCTCTCTCTCTCTCTCTCTCTCTCTCTCTCTCTCTCGTTCTCTCTCTCTGACATTTTCCTCTTTCGTTATGGCTTTCATGTTGTCTCTTATTTGGATCAGAGCCGAGTCTTTGACTGACTGGAATCAGACGTTAGAGTAGTTACCTTTACTCCTGCTGGTTGTCCCGGGAGACAAGTCGTTGGCTATGAAAGAAAGGATCTTGTTTGCTTCACACAGCTTTAACTGGATCTAAAACTGGATGCTACGCTAGGCTACTGAACCCCACCTTTAATTGGATCTAAAACTGGAAGCTACGCTAGGCTACTGAGCCTCACCTTTAACTGGATCTAAAACTGGAAGCTACGCTATGCTACTGAACCTCACCTTTAATTGGATCTAAAACTGGAAGCTACGCTAGGCTACTGAACCTCACCTTTAACTGGATCTAAAACTGGAAGCTACGCTATGCTACTGAACCTCACCTTTAATTGGATCTAAAACTGGAAGCTACGCTAGGCTACTGAACCTCACCTTTAATTGGATCTAAAACTGGAAGCTGCGCTAGGCTACTGAACCTCACCTTTAACTGGATCTAAAACTGGAAGCTACGCTATGCTACTGAACCTCACCTTTAACTGGATCTAAAACTGGAAGCTACGCTAGGCTACTGAACCTCACCTTTAATTGGATCTAAAACTGGAAGCTGCGCTAGGCTACTGAACCTCACCTTTAACTGGATCTAAAACTGGAAGCTACGCTATGCTACTGAACCTCACCTTTAATTGGATCTAAAACTGGAAGCTACGCTATGCTACTGAACCTCACCTTTAATTGGATCTAAAACTGGAAGCTACGATAGACTACTGAACCCTTCTAATTTGAATTTGATTTCTAATTGGTCCTGTTGTTTAACTGTGATGAGCTGTCTAACGTCAAGCTGTTGATTTAAGTGAGCTGTTAACCCCAGGATTATGACTGTGCTGTGTGGTAATTCTCATGGATTGAAGAGGTGGTGGTGTCAGGGCCGGCGTTATGGGAGGGCCTTAGGGGCCTGGCCCGCCCCCTACCGTACCTCCTTGCCCGTCCAAATAAAATATTGAAATATTGATCATTTATTTGACCCGAGACGCGCGCCAACAGAAAGACCCATCAATCTCAGTTGAAGTATCAGAGCGAGCGGAACAGCGCCCCTCTGTCTCGGTATGTGTAGACCATGTATCTGGTTCTGTCTGGTCATAAAGAGTATGGCATGTCGTACTATCTCTGTCTAGACAGCATCAGATACATGGGGTACTAATAGAGGGCCGCTGTTTCACTCGCTAGGATGCTTTCTCCCGTGATATAGATTCAGAAGAGAGAAAGAGGTGAAGCGAGAGGGTTCACTCTCGCCAAAATCTGTCCAGTACAAGCCCAATGCGTTTCTATGGGAATAATATGCAAACCTAAGCTTGTCGCCTGCCTTCCCACCTTTGGGACAAAGCCTCCCATTGTTAGGGTGGAGACATGAGCATCTCGTCATTATATACAGATCTCTGGTGTCAGCCTCTTGCGAATTGGAAAGGAAAGTTGGCAGGTGCACAGTGCACTGTTAGAATGCTGCATTGCCCTAAAGTAAATTGATGTTTCACCAAAATTATATACAGTGGGGGAAAAAAGTATTTAGTCAGCCACCAATTGTGCAAGTTTTCCCACTTAAAACGATGAGTGAGGCCTGTAAGTTTCATCATAGGTACACGTCAACTATGACAGACAAAAGGATAAAAAAAAATCCAGAAAATCACATTGTAGGATTTTTAATGAATTGATTTGCAAATTATGGTGGAAAATAAGTATTTGGTCAATAACAAAAGTTTCTCAATACTTTGTTATATACCCTTTGTTGGCAATGACACAGGTCAAACGTTTTCTGAAAGTCTTCACAAGGTTTTCACACACTGTTGCTGGTATTTTGGCCCATTCCTCCATGCAGATCTCCTCTAGAGCAGTGATGTTTTGGGGCTGTCGCTGGGCAACACGGACCTTCAACTCCCTCCAAAGATTTTCTATGGGGTTGAGATCTGGAGACTGGCTAGGCCACTCCAGGACCTTGAAATGCTTCTTACGAAGCCACTCCTTCGTTGCCCGGGCGGTGTGTTTGGGATCATTGTCATGCTGAAAGACCCAGCCACGTTTCATCTTCAATGCCCTTGCTGATGGAAGGAGGTTTTCACTCAAAATCTCACGATACATGGCCCCATTCATTCTTTCCTTTACACGGATCAGTCGTCCTGGTCCCTTTGCAGAAAAACAGCCCCAAAGCATGATGTTTCCACCCCCATGCTTCACAGTAGGTATGGTGTTCTTTGGATGCAACTCAGCATTCTTTGTCCTCCAAACACGACGAGTTGAGTTTTTACCAATATATTTTGGTTTCATCTGACCATATGACATTCTCCCAATCCTCTTCTGCATCATCCAAATGCACTCTAGCAAACTTCAGATGGGCCTGGACATGTACTGGCTTAAGCAGGGGGACACGTCTGGCACTGCAGGATTTGAGTCCCTGGCGGCGTAGTGGGTTACTGATGGTAGGCTTTGTTACTTTGGTCCCAGCTCTCTGCAGGTCATTCACTAGGTCCCCCCGTGTGGTTCTGGGATTTTTGCTCACCGTCATTGTGATCATTCTTGAGATCTTGCGTGGAGCCCCAGATCGAGGGAGATTATCAGTGGTCTTGTATGTCTTCCATTTCCTAATAATTGCTCCCACAGTTGATTTCTTCAAACCAAGCTGCTTACCTATTGCAGATTCAGTCTTCCCAGCCTGGTGCAGGTCTACAATTTTGTTTCTGGTGTCCTTTGACAGCTCTTTGGTCTTGGCCATAGTGGAGTTTGGAGTGTGACTGTTTGAGGTTGTGAACAGGTGTATTTTATACTGAAAACAAGTTCAAACAGGTGCCATTAATACAGGTAACGAGTGGAGGACAGAGGAGCCTCTTAAAGAAGAAGTTACAGGTCTGTGAGAGCCAGAAATCTTGCTTGTTTGTAGGTGACCAAATACTTATTTTCCACCATAATGTGCAAATAAATTCATTAAAAATCCTAAAATGTGATTTTCTGGAGAAAAAAAATCTCAATTTGTCTGTCATAGTTGACGTGTACCTATGATGAAAATTACAGGCCTCTCTCATATTTTTAAGTGGGAGAACTTGCACAATTGGTGGCTGACTAAATACTTTTTTCCCCCACTGTAATTCCTCCTGTCTAAATAAAATCATTTAAAATACTTCACCAGGGAGCATGACTTAGCCACATAAGATCATTAGCTTCTTTGAAAAACATTGCTGTGGATTGTTTCAAATCACCAGTGTGTTGGGAAGCCCTCAATGTGGGTAGTACACGTGGCAATAGGTCTAGCTGACTGAGCATCTGAAATATGTGTGAAGATAATGTGTCATGAGTAGAATTTAAAATGTTGCATCAAGAAGATGGGGAGAGGGGTGCGGTGAAGGTATGGTGCGTCTCTCTCCAGAATGCATGCATATGTAGGAAAGTGCCCATTTGGCAATGTCTGATTTCTGATTGTCTTAACTCACCATGTACAGTCGTGGTCAAAAGTTTTGAGAATGACACAAAGGTTAATTTTCACAAAGTCTGCTGCCTCAGTTTTTATGATGGCAATTTACATATACTCCAGAATGTTATGAAGAGTGATCAGATGAATTGCAATTAATTGCAAAGTCCCTCTTTGCCATGAGAATGAACTTAATCCCCAAAAAACATTTCCACTGCATTTAAGCCCTGCCACAAAGGGACCAGCTGACATCATGTCAGTGATTCTCTCGTAAACACAGGTGAGAGTGTTGACGAGGACAAGGCTGGAGATCCCTCTGTCATGCTGATTGAGTTAGAATAACAGACTGGAAGTTTTAAAAGGAGGGTGGTGCTTGAAATCATTGTTCTTCCTCTATTAACCATGGTTACCTGCAAGGAAACACGTGCCGTCATCATTGCTTTGCACAAAAAGGGCTTCACAGGCAAGGATATTGCTGCTAGTAAGATTGCACCTAAATCAAACATTTATCGGATCATCAAGAACTTCAATTGTTGTGAAGAAGGCTTCAGGGCGCCCAAGAAAGTCCAGCAAGCGCCAGGACTGTCTCCTAAAGTTGATTTAGCTGCGGGATCTGGGCACCACCAGTGCAGAGCTTGCTCAGGAATGGCAGCAGGCAGGTGTGAGTGCATCTGCACGCACAGTGAGGCGAAGATTTTTGGAAGATGGCCTGGTGTCAAGAAGGGCAGCGAGGAAGCCACTTCTCTCCAGGAAAAACATCAGGGACAGACTGATATTCTGAAAAAGGTACAGAGATTGGACTGCTGAGGACTGGGGTAAAGTCATTTTCTTTGATGAATCCCCTTTCCGATTGTTTGGGGCATCCGGAAAACACCTTGTCCGGAGAAGACGAGGTGAGCGCTACCATCAGTCCTGTGTCATGCCAACAGTAAAGCATCCTGAGACCATTCATGTGTGGGGTTGCTTCTCAGCCAAGGGAGTGGGCTCACTCACAATTTTGCCTAAGAACATAGCCATGAGTAAAGAATGGTACCAACACATCCTCCGAGAGCAACTTCTCCCAACCATCCAAGAACAGTTTGGTGACGACCAATGCCTTTTCCAGCATGATGGAGCACCTTGCCATAAGGCAAAAGTGATAACTAAGTGGCTCGGGGAACAAAACATCAAATCTTGGGTCCATGGCCAGGAAACTCCCCACACCTTAATCCCATTGAGAACTTGTGGTCAATCCTCAAGAGGCGGGTGGACAAACAAAAACCCACAAATTCTGACAAACTCCAAGCATTGATTATGCAAGAATGGGCTGCCATCAGTCAGGATGTGGCCCAGAAGTTAATTGACAGCATGCCAGGGCGGATTGCAGAGGTCTTGAAAAAGAAGGGTCAACACTGCAAATATTGACTCTTTGCATAAACTTAATGTAATTGTCAATAAAAGCCTTTGACACTTATGGAATGCTTGTAATTATACTTCCGTATACCATAGTAACATCTGACAAAAATATCTAAAAACACTAAAGCAGCAAACTTTGTGAAGACCAATATTTGTGTCATTCTCAAAACTTTTGACCACGACTGTACACCACTCATTTTTTCTTAGTCTCACACAAGTCAACAAAGTCTGTTATTTTAACATCCATTGCGAATGATAGTTCCTCAGTATTTGAAACCGGACTCAATAATCACCAAGCCTCGGTCTAAAAGAGCAAAATACCATGATCTGATGATCCCATATATCCAGTCATTAAAAAACAGCTGTCTGTCCTGAGTTCACTGGCGCAGGAAACTCTGAGGGCCCGGAATAGGCTAGTTGATACAATGTTGCAAGTTCGTTAGCGACAGCTTCGGGCCGGACCCTGTAATGTTTTGATACAATGTTGATCTTCACTAGCAATAGCTCAAGTCAAGACAGATAGAAAGGGAAGCAGACAGGCGGAGTAGAGAGATTAATGAGATTGAAAGAACTGGAATGTTCATCAGGATATTTTCTACTGTTTTTATTTTGTCGGCTTTAGGCCTTTGTATTTTACTTAGTTGACGCTGGAAGTTATAGTCCTACTGCTGTATTGGTCTATAGACTATCTCTGAGTTCTATGGTAGTTATAGTCCTACTGCTGTATTGGTCTATAGACTATCTCTGAGTTCTATGGTAGTTATAGTCCTACTGCTGTATTGGTCTATAGACTATCTCTGAGTTCTATGGTAGTTATAGTCCTACTGCTGTGTTGGTCTATAGGCTATCTCTGAGTTCTATGGTAGTTATAGTCCTACTGCTGTATTGGTCTATAGACTATCTCTTAGTTCTATGGTAGTTATAGTCCTACTGCTGTATTGGTCTATAGACTATCTCTGAGTTCTATGGTAGTTATAGTCCTACTGCTGTATTAGTCTATAGACTAGACTATCTCTGAGTTCTATGGTAGTTATAGTCCTACTGCTGTATTGGTCTATAGACTATCTCTGAGTTCTATGGTAGTTATAGTCCTACTGCTGTGTTGGTCTATAGACTATCTCTGAGTTCTATGGTAGTTATAGTCCTACTGCTGTATTGGTCTATAGACTATCTCTGAGTTCTATGGTAGTTATAGTCCTCCTGCTGTGTTGGTCTATAGACTATCTCTGAGTTCTATGGTAGTTATAGTCCTACTGCTGTATTGGTCTATAGACTATCTCTGAGTTCTATGGTAGTTATAGTCCTACTGCTGTATTGGTCTATAGACTATCTCTGAGTTCTATGGTAGTTATAGTCCTACTGCTGTGTTGGTCTATAGACTATCTCTGAGTTCTACGCTCTCATTTCTTTAGCCACCAGTGGATCACAGTGTATCAATGTGTCCATATGGCAGAGGCTAGTGCTCTTGCCATAGTTGAATTTTAACTTTTAGATTTTTATCATTTTACTTCAGATTTTTATGATTACCATGTGACAATGATTTTGAGAAACAAAAATGTCAACTGTTCCATGAAAATGTGCATATAAAAATAATCAGAACTGGCACACAGATGGGTAGAAATGGTAGGATAAATGGTAAGCTTCCGCGAACTTGAAACTCACGAGCTGTCTATGGTCTTTACTATTACAACCATTAAAAACATGTGTGCACACATAGGGGGTCCCGTGTAAAAACAGGCCCGCCTATGGAAATCAAAGGCCGGTCCAACTGATTCCTTCTGGCGCCGGGACAAAAACTCTTGACCATTGTTACTCTTCCTTCCGGGATGGCTACAAGGCCCTCCCCCGACCTCCCTTTGGCAAATCAGATCACGACTCCATTTTGCTCCTCCTTTCCTATGGGCAGAAACTCAAACAGCAAGTACCCGTGCTAAGGTCTATGCTACGCTGGTCTGACCAATCGGAATCCATGCTTCAAGACTGTTTTGATCACGCGGACTGGGACATGTTCCAGGTTGCCTCTGAGAATAGCATTGATGTATACACTGACACGGTGACTGAGTTCATCAGGAAGTGTATAGGGGATGTTGTTCCGACTATGACGATTAAAACCTATCCAAACCAAAAACCGTGGATACATGGCAACATTCGTGCAAAACTGAAAGCGCGAACCACTGCAAGGTGACTGGGAATATGATTGAATACAAACAGTCCAGTTATGTCCTCCGTAAGGCAATCAAACATGCGAAACGCCAGTACAGAGACAAAGTGGAGTCACAATTCAATGGCTCAGACACGAGACGTATGTGGCAGGGCCTACATATAATTACGGATTACAAAAGGAAAACCAGCCACGTTGCGGACACCGACGTCTTGCTCCAGGACAAGCTAAACACCGTCTTCGCCTTCTTTGAGGATAACACAGTGCCACCGACATAGGCCGCTCCCAAGGACTGTGAGCTCTCGCTCTCCGTAGCCGACGTGAGTAAGACATCTAAGCGTGTTAACCCTCGCAAGGCTGCCGGCCCAGACGGCATTCCTAGCCGCATCCTCAGAGCATGCGCAGACCAGCTGGCTGGAGTGTTTACGGACATATTCAATCTCTCCCTATCCCAGTCTGCTGTCCCCACTTGCTTCAAGATGTCCACCATTGTTCCTGTACCCAAGAAAGCAAAGGTAACTGAACTAAATGACTATCGCCCCGTAGCACTGACTTCTGTCATCATGAAGTGCTTTGAGAGGCTAGTTAAGGATCATATCACCTCCACCTTACCCGACACCCTAGACCCACTGCAATTTGCATACCGCCCCAATAGATCCATGGACAATGCAATCGCCATCCCACTCCACACTGCCTTATTCCATCTGGACAAAAGGATTACCTACTGTATTTAAGAATGCTGTTCATTGACTACAGCTCAGCCTTCAACACCATAGTACCCTCCAAGCTCATCATTAAGCTCGGGGCCCTGGGTCTGAACCCCGCCCTGTGCAACTGGGTCCTGGACTTCCTGACAGACCGCCCCCAGGTGGTGAAGGTAGGCAACAACACCTCCACTACGCTGATCCTCAACACAGGGGCCCCACAAGGGTGCGTGCTCTGCCCCCCCCCCGTACTCCCTGTTGTGTGCCCGGCTCCCTCCCATCTCCTCTCAGCCCCTCCCATCTCCTCTCAGCCCCTCCCATCTCCTCTCAGCCCCTCCCAGCTCCTTTCAGCCCCTCCCAGCCCCACCAGCCCCTCCCAGCCCTCAGAACTCTCTTATAGGTCATGTGCAGAGCTGAGAGGGCTGCAGGAATGTATCTTCTGTCAGATCCCGTTAGCGATGGCTGAATGTTTCAAATGAGCCCCATGAGCTGCCTTTTTAAAAATCTCCCTGGTTAGTTAATGCTCCTTGTGCTGTCGTAATGAAACCACCAGGCCGGCAGGCTGCAGCCACCGCCGCTTCTCTCTCTCTCTCTCTTTACTACCGGCTGGCTTCTCCTTTCTCTCTCCAAGGTAATTCATGACTTTTCCCCTTCCACACACGCCGCCAGTCCACACACCGGTCGCTCGTCCACCACGGCTTCACGCCAATCCTGTTCTTCAGGCAAACTGCCGGCCGGCTGGCAGGTCGCTCACGCACATGCCAATGTCACTACCACCAACCTGCCTCCTCCACTCCCTGTGGACTGTGTGCTGCCAGAACCATGCTGTACAGCTGAATGAGCTCAATAGTCTGAGAAAAACTGGAATTATGGCAACCTGTTTTATAAATCCCATCTTTGATAGCTGTTTAAAGTATAGTGGTCTCCAGTGGCCTCTTCCTCTGAGTGTATAGAATGCTGTCATGATAGATGAGATCTGTAGAAAGGTCAGTCTTGTTACCTGTCATTCATGTTACCTAATCAGGTCATTCTAAAGATTCGAAAGGGGTCGTTTCCGTCCTGCGTGCCCATTGGCCGGTCGTAGAGGCCCTGTCGTAGATAAGCCTGATGGAGTGTCTCTTTAATGCCACCCTTTACTTTGTTCACTAGAGCTAAAGCTAGGAAGTCCATTCAAGGAGGACCAGATCACCATTTCCTTTGTTTTCAATCATCTAAGTCACTACATTTAAAGCTAGGAAGTCCATTCAAGGAGGACCAGATCACCATTTCCTTTGTTCGTGGTCCTCTGTAGCTCAGCTGGTAGAGCACGGCGCTTGTAACGCCAAGGTAGTGGGTTCGATCCCCGGGACCACCCATACACAAAAATGTATGCATGCATGACTGTAAGTCGCTTTGGCTAAAAGCGTCTGCTAAATGGCATAGTATTATTATTATTCTCAATAATCTAAGTCACTACACCTAAAGCTAGGAAGTCCATTAAAGGAAGACCAGATCACCATTTCCTTCCGCCTACTGTAATTCAACCCATTTACCTTTTCGACAGGAAATGTACTTCAATTACTTACTTAAATGGGTTTTGTGTCTACATGGGCTTTGCGTCGATCTTCTGAAGTGACCACCAGCTACTTCTCGTCAAATGTAATTTGATAATTCATGTTCAGTGGTCACCAGTGAACCTGACAGAAGTAGCTGGTGGTCTGTGTGTTAAAGAGAGGAAGACTGACGTGTCTACAATCATGTGAATGATTTGACTTTATCAGAATGGGACTTTAATAGGCCTTGACTCCTGAACTGAAGAACTGCCGAGTCAAAGCACACATGCTGTAGCTGTACGTTAAAGCAGGGGTCCCCAATTACATTTAGTCGCGGGATTATCTATATGTATGCGTATGCGTGATTTTCTTCAATGAAAATCACTTTGAGCTGAGTTCCTGGTGATTTTACAGTCCTTGATGTCCAACAACAGATGTGTCCCAGCTATTGAGGAACCTCAATTTAAAGTGTTTAAATTTAAAGCTTTAAAGTGTTTTTGTTTTATTCATTTCATCATGTGTTATTTCCTCCACAGTGCCAAGTGCTCCACCACAAAACATCTCCTTGGAAGTCGTCCTCTCAAGAGTGAGTACATGCGTTTTGTGATTTAAAATATATAATATGTGTAAGTATATATCCTTTGGCCTATAAAACATCAACACTATAAAGTCGTTTGATGACATTGCCTGTTGGACTTTCAAAAGTTGCCATACATTTCACTCCGAGACCCAGAGAATATGTATTTTTATTGACAAAAATGTATTGGCTCCACCTTCCAGCCAGCTGGGTTTGTCTGTATGAACCTAAACACTTGATTAAACACATTGCTTCAATCCAAAATGAGCTGCCTACCGTGCTACAGACAGACAGGCAGACAGACAGGCAGGCAGGCAGGCAGGCAGGCAGGCAGGCAGGCAGGCAGGCAGGCAGGCAGGCAGGCAGGCAGGCAGGCAGGCAGGCAGGCAGGCAGGCAGGCAGGCAGGCAGGCAGGCAGGCAGGCAGGCAGGCAGGCAGGCAGGCAGGCAGGCAGGCAGGCAGGCAGGCAGGCAGGCAGGCAGGCAGGCAGGCAGACAGACAGACAGACAGACAGACAGACAGACAGACAGACAGACAGACAGACAGACAGACAGACAGACAGACAGACAGACAGACAGACAGACAGACAGACAGACAGACAGACAGACAGACAGACAGACAGACAGACAGACAGACAGACAGACAGACAGACAGACAGACAGACAGACAGACAGACAGACAGACAGACAGACAGACAGACAGACAGACAGACAGACAGACAGACAGTGTGTTTATGCCAGAGTGGATCCCTGGAGTACTAGAATAATTCAGAACAGGCCAAAAGTTGTGTCTCAGAAAAACAGCTTGCAGTGGATGGGGCCCCTACAGGCTCGGCGTGGCTCCTGAGGAGGGCGTGGTGCTTGACTCCGCTCTGCACTTCTCCTCCCTGCTCTTTAAAGCTGACAGAGGAGGGTTTTAGGAAGAAAGTGGAAAAAGAGTAAGTTCCACGACTCTGCTAAACAGCACATACAGATCTGGGACCAGAGAATAAGCCTTGAAGTTCCAGCCTCGGACATATTCTACAAGGGGTTTTCTGTTAACCTGGACACTCATTTATTCCACCATTCACTCACATTTGCAGTAGAAACCTTGAGAGAGAGAAGCCCCATTCAGAAGCAGAAGTGTAGATCTGACAGAATTATTCATACTAGTTAGTCTACTTATAGTATTTTCTGTAAAAGAGCAGCAGTTGTCAGTGAACAGACAGTTAAGGACACTTCACCTCACCATGGCTTTGAGGCTGAAGGAGATGGATATTTCCATTGATGGATAGAAACTGGAGAAGAACATATAAAGGAAATATGATACTAGCTGCCACGGCACCAGCTAGCCTAGTCTAGATGAATAAAGAGTCACCTTTAGAAGATAAAACCTTGGGCCACATGAGGAGGTCATGGCATCTCTAACCCTAAGCCTTACCATAACCCAAACCTTAGCAAGAAGTTGATTATCAACAGATAGTTTGATGATAGTGTGATGAGAGAGAGAGAGAGAGAGAGAGAGAGAGAGAGAGAGAGAGAGAGAGAGAGAGAGAGAGAGAGAGAGAGAGAGAGAGAGAGATGGAGAGATGGAGAGAGAGAGAGAGAGAGAGAGAGAGAGAGAGACAGAGACAGAGACAGAGACAGAGGGAGACCACTCATAGTCTGAGCCAACCTAACAGTGACAGTCAGGTCTGTGGGGGGGGGGGGGGGGGGGGGTCAGCTGTCAAACATTTGTGTACCATGGTCGTCATTGTCAACAGAGATGGCAGCAGGTGTGAGTCCCAGTAGGTGGGCATATTATTCCCCAAACCCTCATCATTTTACACCCCAGCCTGCCCAAGGATTTAACTGGGATTGTGTCCCAAATAGCATCCTATTTCCCTACATAGTGCACTACTTTTGCCCAGAGTTCTATGGGCCCTGAACCCTATGGGTCTTGGTCAAAAGTAGTGCACTATATAGGGAATAGGGATCTTTTGGGGATGTTGACTGTGTCCACGTTGTTTGGTTTTCAGCACTGAAGCAGAGTGTGTACGTGAAGCAGAGGCCAAACAAACTGTTAGGGATACATCCTTACTGTTACCTAACCCTAACCCCTGTTACCTAACCCTAACCCCTGTTACCTAACCCTAACCCCTGTTACCTAACCCTAACCCCTGTTACCTAACCCTAACCCCTGTTACCTAACCCTAACCCCTGTTACCTAACCCTAACCCCTGTTACCTAACCCTAACCCCTGTTACCTAACCCTAACCCTAACCCCTGTTACCTAACCCTAACCCCTGTTACCTAACCCTAACCCCTGTTACCTAACCCTAACCCCTGTTACGTAACCCTAACTCTAACCCCTGTTATCTAACCCTAACCCCTGTTACCTAACCCTAACCCCTGTTACCTAACCCTAACCCCTGTTATCTAACCCTAACCCCTGTTACCTAACCCTAACCCCTGTTACCTAACCCTAACCCCTGTTACCTAACCCTAACCCCTGTTACCTAACCCTAACCCCTGTTACCTAACCCTAACCCCTGTTACCTAACCCTAACCCCTGTTACCTAACCCTAACCCCTGTTACCTAACCCTAACCCCTGTTACCTAACCCTAACCCTAACCCCTGTTACCTAACCCTAACCCCTGTTACCTAACCCTAACCCCTGTTACCTAACCCTAACCCCTGTTACGTAACCCTAACTCTAACCCCTGTTATCTAACCCTAACCCCTGTTACCTAACCCTAACCCCTGTTACCTAACCCTAACCCCTGTTATCTAACCCTAACCCCTGTTACCTAACCCTAACCCCTGTTACCTAACCCTAACCCCTGTTACCTAACCCTAACCCCTGTTACCTAACCCTAACCCCTGTTACCTAACCCTAACCCCTGTTACCTAACCCTAACCCTAACCCCTGTTACCTAACCCTAACCCCTGTTACCTAACCCTAACCCCTGTTACCTAACCCTAACCCCTGTTAACTAACCCTAACCCCTGTTACGTAACCCTAACCTTAACCCCTGTTATCTAACCCTAACCCCTGTTACCTAACCCTAACCCCTGTTACCTAACCCTAACCCCTGTTACCTAACCCTAACCCCTGTTACCTAACCCTAACCCTAACCCCTGTTACCTAACCCTAACCCCTGTTAACTAACCCTAACCCCTGTTACCTAACCCTAACCCCTGTTACCTAACCCTAACCCCTGTTACCTAACCCTAACCCCTGTTACCTAACCCTAACCCCTGTTAACTAACCCTAACCCCTGTTACCTAACCCTAACCCCTGTTACCTAACCCTAACCCCTGTTACCTAACCCTAACCCTAACCCCTGTTACCTAACCCTAACCCCTGTTACCTAACCCTAACCCCTGTTACCTAACCCTAACCCTAACCCCTGTTACCTAACCCTAACCCCTGTTACCTAACCCTAACCCCTGTTACCTAACCCTAACCCTAACCCCTGTTACCTAACCCTAACCCCTGTTACCTAACCCTAACCCCTGTTACCTAACCCTAACCCTAACCCCTGTTACCTAACCCTAACCCTAACCCCTGTTACCTAACCCTAACCCCTGTTACCTAACCCTAACCCCTGTTACCTAACCCTAACCCCTGTTACCTAACCCTAACCCTAACCCCTGTTACCTAACCCTAACCCCTGTTACCTAACCCTAACCCCTGTTACCTAACCCTAACCCCTGTTACCTAACCCATGGAAACCACATGTTTGACTCCGTTTCATTGATTCCATTCCAGACATTATTATGAGCCCGTCCTCTTATAGCTCCTCCCACCAGCCTCCACGGCAACATACATAACTAATAGTCTGTCTGTGTGAAGTTTTAAAAGAGGCCATGACTCTGTGTAGCCTAGCACTTTGCAAGGTTAACTGGATTAGAATATAAGTAGGCATTAGGGAGGATTTGCTCTGCAATAGCAACCTGCACAGTACCGATAAATAAAGAGTGGATACAATCCACACACACTCAGGTCTCAATTAAATGAAATACTGCCTGCATTGCAGTATTTACGTCATAGCTTGTCTCTTTTCCAGGAGCCACCTTCTTCTTCTTCTTCTTCTTCTTCTTCTTCTTCTTCTTCTTCTTCTTCTTCTTCTTCTTCTTCTTCTTCTTCTTCTTCTTCTTGTCCTAAAAACTTTCCAGCGGCACTGACTCACCTATGATAAAATGAAATATATAGTATTATACAGTGTTCTATGTAATCCTATACATTCAACCCACTACTCCATGTTCTATGTAATCCTATACATTCAACCCACTACTCCATATTCTATGTAATCCTATACATTCAACCCCACTGCTCCATATTCTCTCATTACTGCGTTTACGCTTCACCCATTTAGCTTCCTATCATTAATGCATTGTGTCATACATGGAGTATAATATCATATACTGTAAAATACATGGGTAAATGACTAGAACTTCACTGGGGGGGGGGAATCTAATGGCTGCTACAGACTCCCTGTCCTTCAGCAAGGCTGTGCCCATATGGAATGGCTGTATATTGTATCTGGCAGGGCTGTGCCCATATGGAATGGCTGTATATTGTATCTGGCAGGGCTGTGCCCATATGGAATGGCTGTATATTGTATCTGGCAGGGCTGTGCCCATATGGAATGGCTGTATATTGTATCTGGCAGGGCTGTGCCCATATGGAATGGCTGTATATTGTATCTGGCAGGGCTGTGCCCATATGGAATGGCTGTATATTGTATCTGGCAGGGCTGTGCCCATATGGAATGGCTGTATATTGTATCTGGCAGGGCTGTGCCCATATGGAATGGCTGTATATTGTATCTGGCAGGGCTGTGCCCATATGGAATGGCTGTATATTGTATCTGGCAGGGCTGTGTCCATATGGAATGGCTGTATATTGTATCTGGCAGGGCTGTGCCCATATGGAATGGCTGTATATTGTATCTGGCAGGGCTGTGCCCATATGGAATGGCTGTATATTGTATCTGGCAGGGCTGTGCCCATATGGAATGGCTGTATATTGTATCTGGCAGGGCTGTGCCCATATGGAATGGCTGTATATTGTATCTGGCAGGGCTGTGCCCATATGGAATGGCTGTATATTGTATCTGGCAGGGCTGTGCCCATATGGAATGGCTGTAGATTGTATCTGGCAGATCCGTTCTGTTCTTGGTGGAATAACTAGTGCTGCTACAACAAGGCCAAATGACACTAACTGCTTCTCTCTTAATCGTTGTGTGTGTGTGTGTGTGTGCATGCCTCTCTTAATCACCACCATGCCACCATTCCAACCTCCAGAGGCTTCCAGAGCTGGAGCACAGAGCTATACACACACACACACACACACACACACACACACACACACACACACATTCACATACGGAGCTCCAACGAGCCTCCCTTTACAGCAATCAAGCCTGTTGTAATCAATTAAGATGATTGTCTGAACGGGGAAACAGGTGCTAGTAAATGTTAATATTTTCCTCTGTTTCCAAGAGGTGACACTAGATTAATATTTAACATGCTCAGGCTGATCTGAGAGAGGATGGGACTAGATGAATATTTAACATGCTCAGGCTGATCTGAGAGAGGATGGGACTAGATGAATATTTAACATGCTCAGGCTGATCTGAGAGAGGATGGGACTAGATGAATATTTAACATGCTCAGGCTGATCTGAGAGAGGATGGGACTAGATGAATATTTAACATGCTCAGGCTGATCTGAGAGAGAATGGGACTAGATGAATATTTAACATGCTCAGGCTGATCTGAGAGAGGATGGGACTAGATGAATATTTAACATGCTCAGGCTGATCTGAGAGAGGATGGGAGCTACAGTAGATGATTATTTTTCTCTTATTTATGCTGTTTCAGTGATAAACCCAACCATGATCTGTCAGGTTAGACAAGCATATTGTTGACCATGTAAAGACTATCTTCGGCTCCTCTTAGAGTTAGTCTCTGGAGATCTTGTAGACCTCAGGCGGAAATCCATTGTTTGCAACGGTGCATGCAAACCCATAAACATTGAGGCCCGTTCAAAGTCTTCCATTATGCCATCCCCTTACTAGCTCTGACATTGTTATGGTGTTGACATCGTTATAGTGTTATGGTGTTGACATTGTTATGGTGTTGACATTGTTATAGTGTTATGGTGTTGACATTGTTATGGTGTTGACATCGTTATAGTGTTATGGTGTTGACATTGTTATGGTGTTGACATCGTTATAGTGTTATAGTGTTGACATCGTTATGTTGTTGACATCGTTATAGTGTTACGGTGTTGACATTTTTATGGTGTTGACATTGTTATAGTGTTATGGTGTTGACATTGTTATGGAGTTGACATCGTTATATTGTTATTGTGTTGACATTGTTATGGTGTTGACATTGTTATGGCGTTGATATTGTTATGGTGTTGACATCGTTATAGTGTTATGGTGTTGACATTGTTATGGCGTTGACATTGTTATGGTGTTAACATCATTATAGTCTTATGGTGTTGACATTGTTATGGTGTTGACATCATTATAGTGTCATGGTGTTGACATTGTTATGGCGTTGACATTGTTATGGTGTTGACATCGTTATAGTGTTATGGTGTTGACATTGTTATGGTGTTGACATCGTTATAGTGTTATGGTGTTGACATCGTTATAGTGTTATGGTGATGACAATGTTATGGTGTTGACATCGTATAGTGTTATGGTGTTGACATCATTATAGTGTTATGGTGTTGACATTGTTATGGTGTTGACATCATTATATTGTTATGGTGTTGACATTGTTATGGTGTTGACATTGTTATGGTGTTGACATTGTTATGTGTTGACATCATTATAGTGTTATGGTGTTGACATCGTTATAGTGTTATGGTGTTGACATTGATATGGTGTTGACATCATTATAGTGTTATGGTGTTGACATTGTTATGGTGTTGACATTGTTATATTGTTATTGTGTTGACATTGTTCTGGTGTTGACATCATTATAGTGTTATGGTGTTGATATCGTTATAGTGTTATGTTGTTGACATCGTATGGTGTTGACATCGTTATAGTGTTATGGTGTTGACAATGTTATGGTGTTGACATCGTTATAGTGATATGGTGTTGACATTGTTATAGTGTTGACATCATTATGGTGTTGACATCCTTATAGTGTTATGGTGTTGACATTGTTATGGTGTTGACATCGTTATAGTGTTATGGTGTTGACATTGTTATGGTGTTGACATCGTTATAGTGTTTTGGTGTTGACATTGTTATGGTGTTGACATCGTTATAGTGTTATGGTGTTGACAATGTTATGGTGTTGACATCGTTATAGTGTTATGTATTGACATTGTTATGGTATTGACATCATTATAGTGTTATGGTGTTGACATCGTTATTGCTTACTTGAGAGCTCTTCCCCAACAATGCAGTGGTTGAATAAACAGGTCAGTGTCAGTACCTTATTGAATGTGCAGGGGTACTTGAGTGGTTGAATGTACAGGTCAGTGTCAGTACCTTATTCAATGTGCAGGACTGGAGCATGGTAACGCCTGCCAGACGGGAGCATGGAGAACAGTCCACATCTTGGATGGCTGGAAGCTGGCCCTTATACAGTATGTGGTGGTTATTAAATTAGGTGGGCATTTGGGTCTGTTGGTAAGAGAGTGGCGCCAGCAAAGCAAGGTTGTGGGTTCAATTCCCACAGGGATCACATATACATAGTGAACATGTGTCCTCTCCCTGACTGTGTTTCAGAGCATTAAGGTGAGCTGGCAGCCCCCTCCTCCCAACAGCCAGAACGGGTTCATCACCGGCTATAAGCTCCGACACCGGAAGACCGGCCGACGAGGAGACCAGGAGGCCATCGAACCTAACAACTTCTGGTACCTGTTCACAGGTGAGTCTCCTGGTACCTGTTCACAGGTGAGACTTCTTGTACCTGTTCACAGGTGAGACTTCTGGTACCTGTTCACAGGTGAGTCTCCTGGTACCTGTACACAGGTGAGTCTCCTGGTATCCTGGTAACTGTTCACAGGTGAGACTTCTGGTACCTGTTCACAGGTGAGTCTCCTGGTACCTGTTCACAGGTGAGTCTCCTGGTACCTGTTCACAGGTGAGTCTCCTGGTACCTGTTCACAGGTGAGTCTCCTGGTACCTGTTCACAGGTGAGTCTCCTGGTACCTGTTCACAGGTGAGTCTTCTGGTACCTGTTCACAGGTGAGTCTTCTGGTACCTGTTCACATATATAAGCACCAGTAGCCAGATAATACAGATACTGTATACAGTATACACTGCCTTTCCATGACATAGACTGACCAGGTGAATCCAGGTGAAAGCTATTAACCCTTATTGATGTCACTTGTTAAATCCACTTCAATCAGTGTCGATGAAGGTGAGGAGACGGGGTTAAAGAAGGATTTTCAAGCCTTGAGACATTTGAGACATGGATTGTGTATGTTCTGCCATTCAGAGGGTGAATGGGCAAGACAAAACATTTAAGTATGGTAGTAGGTTCCAGGAGCACCGGTTTGTGTCAAGAACTGCAACGCTGCTGGGTTTTTCACTCTTGACAGTTTCCCGTGTGTATCAAGAATGGTCCACCACCCAAAGGACATCCAGCCAACTTAACACAACTGTAGGAAGCATTGGAGTCAACATGGTGCCAGCATCCCTGTGGAACGCTTTCGACACCTTGTAGAGTCCATGCCCCGATGACTTGAGGCTGTTCTGAGGGCAAAAGGGGGTCCAACTCAAAATTAGGAAGGTGTTCCACACACCACAGCAGAGATAACTAGGTGCTCATTTTAACAGAGATAACTAGGTGTTCATTTTAACAGAGATAACTAGGTGTTCGTTTTAACAGAGATAACTAGGTGTTCATTTTAACAGAGATAACTAGGTGTTCATTTTAACAGAGATAACTAGGTGTTCATTTTAACAGAGATAACTAGGTGTTCATTTTAACAGAGATAACTAGGTGTTCATTTTAACAGAGATAACTAGGTGTTCATTTTAACAGAGATAACTAGGTGCTCATTTTAACAGAGATAACTAGGTACTCATTTTAACAGAGATAACTAGGTGTTCATTTTAACAGAGATGACTAGGCGTTCATTTTAACAGAGATGACTAGGCGTTCATTTTAACAGAGATAACTAGGTGTTCATTTTAACAGAGATAACTAGGTGTTCATTTTAACAGAGATAACTACGTGTTCATTTTAACAGAGATAACTAGGTGTTCATTTTAACAGAGATAACTAGGTGTTCATTTTAACAGAGATAACTAGGTGTTCATTTTAACAGAGATAACTAGGTGTTCATTTTAACAGAGATAACTAGGTGTTCATTTTAACAGAGATAACTAGGTGTTCATTTTAACAGAGATAACTAGGTGTTCATTTTAACAGAGATAACTAGGTGTTCATTTTAACAGAGATAACTAGGTGTTCATTTTAACAGAGATGACTAGGTGTTCATTTTAACAGAGATGACTAGGTGTTCATTTTAACAGAGATGACTAGGTGTTCATTTTAACAGAGATGACTAGGTGTTCATTTTAACAGAGATAACTAGGTGTTCATTTTAACAGAGATAACTAGGTGTTCATTTTAACAGAGATAACTAGGTGTTCATTTTAACAGAGATAACTAGGTGTTCATTTTAACAGAGATAACTAGGTGTTCATTTTAACAGAGATAACTAGGTGTTCATTTTAACAGAGATAACTAGGTGTTCATTTTAACAGAGATAACTAGGTGTTCATTTTAACAGAGATAACTAGGTACTCATTTTAACAGAGATAACTAGGTGTTCATTTTAACAGAGATGACTAGGTGTTCATTTTAACAGAGATGACTAGGTGTTCATTTTAACAGAGATGACTAGGTGTTCATTTTAACAGAGATGACTAGGTGTTCATTTTAACAGAGATAACTAGGTGTTCATTTTAACAGAGATAACTAGGTGTTCATTTTAACAGAGATAACTAGGTGTTCATTTTACTGACACAGAGATGTTTTGAAGGGTTAAAATGAAAGGAGAGAAAGGGACATCAACAACCAGTCTATCTGAGGATGCGTTAAGAGTGGAAAGGCTGTTGTGAGGATTGAACCCACAACCATTCAGGCTTACTACCATCCTGTATGTGTTTGCTGTGATGGATGTTTACCACTCAACCACACAGACACTGCAGGGGGGTGGGGGGTGCCTCTGTACCTCTGTGATGTTGTCGTGTTTCCCCCTGTTTACAGACTCAGGTTTGTGATAAGTACTGTTTTTAACATCTCTGTGTCGTAATGTTTCCCCGTCTCTCTCCTCAGGGCTGGAGACAGGACGGTACAGCTGTGTTTGATAATATCTTTCTGACATTGTTGTGCTTCTCTGTCTCAGGGTTGTAGAAAAAACAGTCAGTACAGCTTTCAGCTGATTCAGTATGTAGCCTTCTAGAATGCTGTCGGTATTATTGTGTTTAACAGCTCTTAGACGTCGTCCTCGCCCCGTCTCAGAGCGGCAGAAAGCCAGTCAGTACAGCTATGGTTAACATCTCTGAGACCAGGGATCATCAACTAGATTCAGCGGTCGGGCGATTTTGCCTTGAGCGGATGGTCGGGGGGCCGGTACATAATTACAAATAATTTGTAGATGGCAAATTGACCGCAAGAAGCCCAAACAGATATAACATTTGACCAAAACATAATCATTTCAAACCTTGCTCACATGTTTTTCTCTATGATGCGTGGGAATACTTGGGAACAGATTTCTTAAATAAAAATCACTTGGAGCTGACTTCCTGCTGTTTTTAGTCAATTATGTTTTTGTTTGCTCAGAAAACATGGGGGGCCAAATAAAACCACCCGTGGGCAAAATATGTCCCGCGGGCCGCCAGTTGGGGAACCATGTCTCCGAGCTGGAGAAAGGCAGTATAGCTGTTTTTGTTGTATTTAGCTGTGTTTAACATCTCTTTGACAATGTCCTCTCTCTCTTCTCAGGGCTAGAGAAAGGCAGTCAGTACAGTTTCCAGGTAGCAGCTATGACAACAAACGGCACGGGCCCAGCCAGCGAGTGGTTCACCGCAGAGACGCCAGAGAATGACCTTGATGGTAAGACACAAACACTTTATTTACAATTCATTCCGTCGTCTTCTTGCTGCGTTTTCAAGTGGGCTTCATATTCCCTATAGTGCACTACATTAGCCCTGGGCAAAAGTAGTGCACTATTTAAGAAATAGGGTGCCATTTGGGACGCGGAACCTCCCCTCCTCCTCCTCGTCTACTACCATGCCTCCCTCTGTCTCTATCCCCCCGAGGCAGGGCTAGAATCTTGTATTCAGACACGTCCATCTCTTTCCACGTTGTGTGTGTGAGTGAGGTGTTTAAATATTGAGACAGTGGTGTGACCAAGGTGTATAAAGCAGATTTTACAGATTGAGCATCATGCAAAGCTGCTGTGCAGGCATCCACTGTGTCCTCCGTCCCAAATGGCACCCTATTCCTTATGTAGTGCACTACTTCCGACCAAGGCCAATAGGGCTCTGGTCCCCAAAAAAAATAGTGCACTAAATAAGTATTCGGGTGCCATTTGGATCTTAACCACTCACTGTGCCTGGTACAACTTAAAAGCATTTTGTTTCATATTAATTATACATAGCCTGACCAGAACAAGCTGTGGCAGCCAGGCAATTAGGAAGGAGATTTAAACAGGTAATGCATCTAGGAGAGCGGCGAGATAAGGAAGGGATCAATCAGGCAGATGCATTTAGGAGATGACAGGGGAACCTAATGCAATTCTAATGGATTATCACTCAATACACTGATATTAACCTCAGAACGTCTTCCTAGCATCCCTTCCTAGAGGATTACCCAAACTGTCAGATCGCGTTAGAAGGCTTTGGTTTACAGGTTTAGCTAGAAGGATCCACTGTTAGTGCTGTTTCTGATTTGGATTTGATTTGACTTAATTGATTTGACCGTTTAAAAAAACACAATTCAGCCACATAAGTCGATATACTGTGAGAAAATATCATCAAGGGCAAAACATTTTTTTGTAGGTCTCAGTTCGTAGAGCATGGCCCTTGCAATGCCAGGGTAGTGGGTTCGATTCCCGGGACCACCCCCGTACGTAAAATGTATGCATGCATGACTGTATATATTATCATTATGACATTTTAGGCCCATTTCCATGGTTATTCTGTGTTATCTGAAGCTTCCCATTTGGGTGTACATTTCTTTCCAGAGAGCCAAGTCCCGAACCAGCCCAGTTCCCTCCACGTCCGGCCCCTTCCCAACAGCATCATCATGAGCTGGACCCCGCCCCTCAACCCCAACATCCTGGTACGGGGCTACATCATTGGCTACGGAGTAGGAAGTCCCTATGCTGAGACGGTCAGGGTGGACAGCAAGCAGCGATACTACTCCATAGAAAACCTGGGTGAGTTCTCTTCTACAGCTTGGTTGAACCAGACTGAACATTGTACTAGTCTGGTTAGTGGTAGTACTGCAGACTCCGGAACAAACATACACTTACAGTGAGGGAAAAAAGTATTTGATCCCCTGCTGATTTTGTACGTTTGCCCACTGGCAAAGAAATGATCAGTCTATAATTTTAATGGTAGGTTTATTTGAACAGTGAGAGACAGAATAACAACAAAACAATCCAGAAAAACGCATATCAAAAATGTTATAAATTGATTTGCATTTTAATGAGGGAAATAAGTATTTGCCCCCTCTGCAAAACATGACTTAGTACTTGGTGGCAAAACCCTTGTTGGCAATCACAGAGGTCAGACGTTTCTTGTAGTTGGCCACCAGGTTTGCACACATCTCAGGAGAGATTTTGTCCCACTCCTCTTTGCAGATCTTCTCCAAGTCATTAAGGTTTCGAGGCTGACATTTGGCAACTCGAACCTTCAGCTCCCTCCACATATTTTCTATGGGATTAAGGTCTGGAGTCTGGCTAGGCCACTCCAGGACCTTAATGTGCTTCTTCTTGAGCCACTCCTTTGTTGCCTTGGCCGTGTGTTTTGGGTCATTGTCATGCCGGAATACCCATCCACGACCCATTTTCAATGCCCTGGCTGAGGGAAGGAGGTTCTCACCCAAGATTTGACGGTACATGGCCCGTCCATCGTCCCTTTGATGCGGTGAAGTTGTCCTGTCCCCTTAGCAGAAAAAGACCCCCAAAGCATAATGTTTCCACAGCCATGTTTGACGGTGGGGATGGTGTTCTTGGGGTCATAGGCAGCATTCCTCCTCCTTCAAACACGGCGAGTTGAGTTGATGCCAAAGAGCTCGATTTTGGTCTCATCTGACCACAACACTTTCACCCAGTTCTCCTCTGAATCGTTCAGATGTTCATTGGCAAACTTCAGACGGGCCTGTATATGTGCTTTCTTGAGCAGGGGACCTTGCGGGCGCTGCAGGATTTCAGTCCTTCACGGCGTAGTGTGTTACCAATAGTTTTCTTGGTGACTATGGTCCCAGCTGCCTTGACATCATTGACAAGATCCTCCCGTGTAGTTCTGGGCTGATTCCTCACCGTTCTCATGATCATTGCAACTCCACGAGGTGAGATCTTGCATGGAGCCCCAGGCCGAGGGAGATTGATAGTTATTTTGTGTTTTTCCATTTGCGAATAATCGCACCAACTGTTGTCACCTTCTCACCAAGCTGCTTGGCGATGGTCTTGTAGCCCATTTCAGCCTTGTGTAGGTCTACAATCTTGTCCCTGACATCCTTGGAGAGCTCTTTGGTCTTGGCCATGGTGGAGAGTTTGGAATCTGATTGATTGATTGCTTCTGTGGACAGGTCTTTTATACAGGTAACAAACTGAGATCAGGAGCACTCCCTTTAAGAGTGTGCTCCTAATCTCAGCTTGTTACCTGTATGAAAGACACCTGGGAGCCAGAAATCTTTCTGATTGAGAGGGGGTCAAATACTTATTTCCCTCATTAAAATGCAAATCAATTTATAACATATTTTACATGCGTTTTTCTTGATTTTCTTGTTGTTATTCTGTCTCTCACTGTTCAAATAAACCTACCATTAAAATTATAGACATCATTTCTTTGTCAGTGGGCAAACATACAAAATCAGCAGGGGATCAAATACTTTTTTCCCTCACTGTAGCACTGGTGACTTGGTTACGAATCCCACCTCAGCCCCTACTCTCTGTCTCCCTTTGCATCTGTGTCTCTCTATATACAAATGATATGTAAACCACAAAGCATCTCAAATTAGAAGTACGGATCTAGGATCTGTCCATATAATCTTATATGGAGGTAGTTTAGAGAACCGGAATGTTTCCTCTCCTTGCATCAGAGCATAACAGTACGGTAGACAGAGGCTCAACACGCCAGGATCTGTCTGTCTGGCTTGACTGGTAATGGATGTCTGTAGGCTCTGTCGTAGCCGGCCGCGACCGGGAGACCCATGGGGCGGCGCACAATTGGCCTAGCGTCGTCCAGGGTAGGGGAGAGGGAATGGCCGGCAGGGGATGTAGCTCAGTTGGTAGAGCATGGCGTTTGCAACGCCATGGTTGTGGGTTTGATTCCCACGGGGGGGCCAGTATGAAAAATACAAAAAATAATGTATGCACTCACTAACTGTAAGTCGCTCTGGATAAGAGCGTCTGCTAAAATGACTAACATTTTAAATGTAAATGTATTCCGAATGTATAGAACTATAACAGTGGTTTAGCAATGCTACGGCACATTATCTATGCCTAACGAATACAATCTGGAAGGGTAATCCATCTGCAAATGTTGCATATTTATTATTACCGATGTCAGTGCTTGAATCTTCTGGGAGACTAGCTCGGATGAGAATATCATCGTGGATCAGTTAGGATCTATTCGCTGTTCCTTACAGACCTGTCTGACCTCTCTGTGGTCCTATGACGGGTCATCTATGGGTCACGTACGGAGGACTCTGTCAGAACGATACGAGACAGTCCACATCCAGGGCTTAACCCCAGATCAACAGCTGTTGAAGACAGGTCGTCTCTAAACCACAGATCAACAGCTGTTGAAGACAGGTCGTCTCTAAACCACAGATCAACAGCTGTTGAAGACAGGTCGTCTCTAAACCACAGATCAACAGCTGTTGAAGACAGGTCGTCTCTAAACCACAGATCAACAGCTGTTGAAGACAGGTCGTCTCTAAACCACAGATCAACAGCTGTTGAAGACAGGTCGTCTCTAAACCCCAGATCAACAGCTGTTGAAGACAGGTCGTCTCTAAACCACAGATCAACAGCTGTTGAAGACAGGTCGTCTCTAAACCACAGATCAACAGCTGTTGAAGACAGGTCGTCTCTAAACCCCAGATCAACAGCTGTTGAAGACAGGTTGTTTCGCTTACAACAGCTACACCGTAGCTGTAAAATCTGGCATGCAAGATTACAGTAATCTGACCTCCATGGGACTCTACCGTTGATGACAAACTGTAAGCCTTCAGTCAATGTTGACCTTCTCAGAGTGAGTGGTATTGGACCAGAGAGGGCTTCTGGTAGGATCAGCAGGAGACAAGTACAATAATCAGTATTTACTATTCTGGCGGTAATAGGATTATTCTACAAGATATGTTTAGAGAATTATGCTGTTTTCTAATACTGGTGGTCATAAATGAGAAGTATTTCCATTGATGCAAAGAGTTTTGTCAACAGAATCCTTGTATTGACCTTATTATTTAATGAGTTATGTTTAGAGCGATGTTAATTTCAATTTATTTTTAAATATACTGGCCATCAATGTGAAAAAAATCAATTGATTTCAAAGACGAGTTCTAATTCTGTCAAACCAAATTCCACGTATTGACATGCCTTCCATGTATTCTGATAACACTAATTCTGTTTTTAAAACTGCATTTAATTCTAATCAATTATTTAACAGGAGCGTAATAAGAAAACACTTGAAGTTGAAATTAAATTAGGAAAAAAGCACAACCAATTTGCACGAGACAGGAGACAATAATAAATGGATATGATTTGAATATGCAGCCGAAACACCCTTCTACAATTCAATTATAGACATTACCCTGTTGGACACAACACACGTAGGGCCTACTGTACGGAAAATAGATTATTTAACATGCTATCATTTATACGTGTTTGTTATTTCTGGGTGGAAATCCATGTTCCAGTCTAGCTAACACACACACACACACACACACACACACACACACACACACACAGACACACAGAGACACACACACACACACACACACACACACACACACACACACACACACACACACACACAGAGACACACACACACACACACACACACACACACACACACACACACAGAGACACACACACACACACACACACACACACACACACACACACACAGAGACACACACACACACACACACACACACACACACACACACACACACACACACACACACACACACACACACACACACACACACACACACACACACACACACACACACACACACACACACACACACACACACACACACACACACACACACACACACACACACACACACACACACACACACACACACAGAGACACATATACGCAGCAGCAGACCATCACATAATCCCAGATCTACTGACAGAGAGAGAGAGGCATTCATACTAACAAATGAAACTGACCAAAAAATTGCACATTTCTATATTTCTATCTCAGTAAACATGTTTGGTTTTTTTTATCTCTCAAACCGAACGGTTGCTAGCTTGCTCTCATTTTAACAACCTATGCTCCTGTCTTTACACCTAATCTGCTCTGACATTATGGGCCGTTGCGCCATCAATATTTAAAACCGCCAGTTGGTTGCCATGGTTTCAATATTGAACGTCATGTGGTGGAAAAAAATAGCCTTAAATCAGGAAGTAGGTACTTCCTGTCCGCTGTTCCCATGGAGATTCAATTTAGACCCTGGCAGACAGGGGAACCTCTGGATGGAAGATGGACAGATGGGTCGGTTGGTCTGTCAATACTAATCAATTACACTTCCCTGCTTTTACATGTCTCTCCCTGTAGCTATGTGCTCCCATCGTTATTGACAGAGTTATACTGTTGTCCAAAGGGGGGGGGGTCTACAATCACCAACTAGTGAACCCCCACAAGCATATTTTCCCATAAGTGTTAGATATAATAACGATAAAACAAGTATATGAGGAAGAATATGGATATCCCCTTGAGTGTTAAATCGATGTATAATGATAATGGTCCAGAGATCTACTGTTGTGGCGTCTCCGTGAGGATATCTATCATTCGAACCATGCCTATTGGGAATGGATCATATTGTTCATGTCACAACGGAGAGATGACGGAATTTGAAAAGACATGTTATTTTCAAACTGTTTATATGGTGAAATGTCCTGGGTTAAACTATCTATGTGATAATGTTATGTTGAGTTAGAATTTGCTGCATGGGGCTATCTCAGTGTTGATGTGAATGTTCTAGAAGCTATAACAGTTTGACAAAAAAGTTGTGTGAAGTCTCAGTTGTGTGACTGACTTGGTATCTTGCTGTGGCAGAGACCACCCACTGAGGTGACGCTACTCTGTCTCTCTCTCTCTCTGTGTGTGTGTGTGTGTGTGTGTGTGTGTGTGTGTGTGTGTGTGTGTGTGTGCATGACTGACTCATACTCAACAAGGAGAACCATGACTCCATTCGGGGAGGATTGAGAGAACTAGAATATCAAGTAGAGATAGTGGTAGTTAGGGACTGAGAATAATGCTGTTCTCTCCATCTGTTCTCTCCAGCTGTTCTCTCCAGCTGTTCTCTCCAGCTGTTCTCTCCATCTGTTCTCTCCAGCTGTTCTCTCCAGCTGTTCTCTCCATCTGTTCTCGCCAGCTGTTCTCTCCATCTGTTCTCTCCATCTGTTCTCTCCATCTGTTCTCACCATCTGTTCTCGCCAGCTGTTCTCTCCATCTGTTCTCGTCATCTGTTCTCGCCAGCTGTTCTCTCCAGCTGTTCTCTCCATCTGTTCTCGTCATCTGTTCTCGCCAGCTGTTCTCGCCAGCTGTTCTCTCCAGCTGTTCTCTCCATCTGTTCTCTCCATCTGTTCTCTCCAGCTGTTCTCTCCATCTGTTCTCGCCAGCTGTTCTCTCCATCTGTTCTCTCCATCTGTTCTCGTCATCTGTTCTCGCCAGCTGTTCTCTCCATCTGTTCTCTCCATCTGTTCTCGTCATCTGTTCTCGCCAGCTGTTCTCGCCAGCTGTTCTCTCCAGCTGTTCTCTCCATCTGTTCTCTCCATCTGTTCTCGTCATCTGTTCTCTCCAGCTGTTCTCTCCATCTGTTCTCTCCATCTGTTCTCGTCATCTGTTCTCGCCAGCTGTTCTCGCCAGCTGTTCTCTCCAGCTGTTCTCTCCAGCTGTTCTCAACAGCTGTTCTCTCGAGACCTTGCGACTGTTACGGGTCTATTTTCAGAACTGAACTGTATTATTCAATGTTGTGCCTTTGTACCTTCACTGAAAGCTCCCCTGTGTTTCGAGGCTGTAGTTACAGCGTAATAATCTCTAGGCTTGAGTTTGTGCAACACACACACGCACGCACAGACACACACACACACACACACACACAGAGACACACAGAGACACACACACACACAGAGACACACAGAGACACACAGAGACACACAGAGACACACAGAGACACACAGAGACACACAGACACACACACACACACACACACACACACACACACACACACACACACACACACACACACACAGAGACACACACACACACACAGAGACACACAGAGACACACAGAGACACACAGAGACACACACACACACACACACACACACAGACACACACACACACACACACAGAGACACACAGAGACACACAGAGACACACACACACACGCATGCACAGACACACACACACACAGAGATACACAGACACACACACACGCACGCACAGACACACACACACACACACACACACACACACACACACAGACACACACACACACACACACACGCACGCACAGACACACACACACACAGAGACACACAGAGACACACAGAGACACACAGAGACACACAGAGACACACAGACACACACACACACACACACACACACACACACACACACACAGAGAGACACACACACAGAGACACACAGAGACACACAGAGACACACAGAGACACACAGAGACACACAGAGACACACAGAGACACACACACACACACACACACACAGAGACACACACACACACACACACAGAGACACACAGAGACACACAGAGACACACAGAGACACACACACACACACACACAGAGACACACAGAGACACACAGAGACACACAGAGACACACACACACACACACACAGAGACACACAGAGACACACAGAGACACACAGAGACACACAGAGACACACATAGACACACAGAGACACACAGAGACACACACACACACACAGAGACACACAGAGACACACAGAGACACACAGAGACACATAGAGACACACAGAGACACACAGAGACACACAGAGACACACAGAGACACACAGAGACACACAGAGACACACACACACACACACACAGAGACACACAGAGACACACACACACACACTTCTCATCACCTGTCAGTCTGGTTGTGGTCTATATAGAGTGCTGTATTCATAGAAATATGGCTGTAATATATTATGATATTGTCTAGTCATGTAATGCTCTGTAGCCTATGTCCCTGTTTCACATTATTGGTCTTTGAAAGCTCTTCTGTGTTCAAAGGCTTTGTAATAGTTCATTTATATAGCACTTTTCCCAGTGCTCAAAGCTGGTTGGAGGAGATCATCTCAATAGTGTGTTCTACGGTATGTTGTCTGTGTTTGTGATGATTCTACCACATTTGTATAATACTGGTTGGTTCTACAGTAAACCGACTGTAAGAACTGTGTAATTTATTGATTGATTGATTGAATCAATCAATCAAATGTTATTTATGAAGCCCTTTTTACATCAGCAGATACAGAAACCCAGCGTAAAACCCCAAACAGCAAGCAATGCAGATGTAGAAGCACAGTGGCTAGGAAAAACTCCCTAGAAAGGCAGAAACCTAGGAAGAAACCTAGAGAGGAACAAGGCTATGAGGGGTGGCCAGTCCCCTTCTGGCTGTGCCTGGTGGAAATAACAGTACATGGCCATTAAGGCCAGATTTTTCTCCAAGATGTTCAAACGTTCATAGATGACCTGCAGGGTCAAATAATAATCACAGTGGTTGTAGAGGTTGCAACAGGTCAGTACAGTACTTGGCTTTTCATAGCCGGGCATTTAGAGGTTGAAATAGCAGGTGTGGTAGAGAGAGAAAATTGAAAACAGCAGGTCCGGGACAAGGTAGCACGGCGAACAGGTCAGGGTTCCATAGCCGCAGGCAGAACAGTTGAAACTGGAGCAGCAGCACGACCAGGTGGACTGGAGACAGCAAGGAGTCATCAGGCCAGGTAGTCCTGAGGCATGGTCCTAGGGCTCAGGTCCTCCGGGAGGGGAGGGAGAGAGGGAGAGATTGATTGATGGATGGATTGATATTAACAGTATTACTGATGTTTCTCCCACAGAGCCCAGTTCCCACTATGTAATCTCCCTGAAAGCCTTCAACAATGCAGGAGAGGGGGTCCCCCTGTATGAGAGCGCTGTGACCAGATCTATAACAGGTACGTACGGCGCTAAGCTAGCTAGCTAACCCATTAAAACGTATGGTGCTAAGCTAGCTAGTTAACCAATTAAAATGTACGGCGCTAAGCTAGCTGGCTGGCTAACCCATTAGTATGTATGGCGCTAAGCTAGCTAGATAACCCGTTAAAACGTTTTGTGCTATGCTAGCTGACTAACCCATGAAAACGTTTGGTGCTAAGCTAGCTAACCCATAAAAACACATTAAGGTTGAACAGCTCTCAGAGAGTATTAGACAAGCGGATCACAGAACAAGCTACCCTCTCCAAAACGAACTGGCTCGTCTGTTCTGAACACGTTTTGAATCCTCTGAAGCCTCATGTAAAAGCATCCTTTAAAGGCCAAAGGACTTTGATTTCCATAAAGGACCAGACAAACAGGCCAGTAGCAGTACAGGTGGCGGTACAGCACACACACACACACACACACACACACACACACACACACACACACACACACACACACACACACACGGCAGCTTTCCCACAGACCAGACTAGGATGCATCCCAAATGGCACCCTATTCCCTCTATAGTGCACTACTTTAGACCAGAGAATGGCACCCTATTCCCTATATAGTGCACTACTTTTGACCAGAGAATGGCACCCTATTCCCTATATAGTGCACTACTTTAGACCAGAGAATGGCACCCTATTCCCTATATAGTGCACTACTTTAGACCAGAGAATGGCACCCTATTCCCTATATAGTGCACTACTTTAGACCAGAGAATGGCACCCTATTCCCTATATAGTGCACTACTTTAGACCAGAGAATGGCACCCTATTCCCTATATAGTGCACTACTTTAGACCAGAGAATGGCACCCTATTCCCTATATAGTGCACTACTTTAGACCAGAGAATGGCACCCTGTTCCCTATATAGTGCACTACTTGTGACCAGAGCTTTGGTTGAGTCATCCTCCAAAAGGAATGGGAGGTAGAGACATCCTGAGTTCTGAGAGTACAGGAGTCCACTACAACACACACTTATAAAGGATCACAGCTTTTTTTTAAAAATTTTTACCTTTATTTAACTAGGCAAGTCAGTTAAGAACAAATTCTTATTTACAATGACGGCCTACACCGGCCAAACCCGGACGACGCTGGGCCAATTGTGCGCCGCCCTATGGGACTACCAATCACGGCCAGTTGTGATACAGCCTGGAATCGAACCAGGGGGTCTGTAGTGACGCCTCAAGCACTGAGATGCAGTGCCTTAGACCGCTGCGCCACTCGGGAGCCCTGTGGAGGGATACTCCTGTGAGAAAGCCTGATCACAGCTTTGTGGAGGGATACTCTGATGAGAAAGCCTGATCACAGCTTTGTGGAGGGATACTCTGGTGAGAGGGCTAACTGATCACAGCTTTGATCTGCTCCAAATTAAATCAGAGCATCTTGCTCCTCGCTGCCTGGCAGCCACAACTCAACTCACTGAAATCTCAACGCTCACTTGATGTTCACACAGATACAGACTGCTTTATAGGGGCAGTCTGCAATTGCTACATCAATTTTTGGACTTACAGTGCATTCGGAAAGTATTCAAACCCCTTCACTTTTTCCACATTTTGTTACATTACAGCCTTATTCTACAATTAATGTAAAAAAAAAAAACACACACACAATACCCCATAATGACAAAGCGAAAACAGATAAAAAAACAAAAACAGAAACACCTTATTTACATTATTATTCAGACCCTTTGCTGTGAGACTCGAAATTGAGCTCAGGTGCATCCTGTTTCCGTTGATCATCCTTGAGATGTTTCTACAACTTGATTGGTCAGGGAGGTAACCAAGAACCCGATGGTCATTCTGACAGAGCTCCAGTGTTCCTCTGTGGAGATGGGAGAACCTTCCAGAAGGACAACCATCTCTGCAGCACTCCACCAATCAGGCCTTTATGGTAGAATGGCCAGACGGAAGCCACTCCTCAGTAAAAGGCACATGACAGCCCGCTTGGAGTTTGCCAAAAGGCACCTAAAGGACTCTCAGACCATGAGAAACAAGATTCTCTGTTTGGCCTGAATGCCAAGCGTCATGTCTGGAGGAAACCTGGCACCAACCCTACGGTGAAGCATGGTGGTGGCAGCATCATGCTGTGGGGATGTTTTTCAGCAGCAGGGACTGGGAGACTAGTCAGGATCGAGGGAAAGATGAACGGAGCAAAGTACAGAGAGATCCTTGATGAAAACCTGCTCCAGAGCGATCAGGACCTCAGACTGGGGTGAAGGTTCACCTTCCAACAGGCAACGACCCTAAGCACACAGCCAAGACAACGCAGGAGTGGCTTCGGGACAAGTCCCTGAATGTCCTTCAATGGCCCAGCCTGGACTTGCACCCGATCTAACATCTCTGGAGAGACCTGAAAATAGCTGTGCAGTGATGCTCCCCATCCAACCTGACAGAGTTTGAGAGGATCTGCAGAGAAGAATGGGAGAAACTCCCCAAATACAGGTGTGCCAAGCTTGAAGCATCACACCCAAGAAGACTCGAGGCTGTAATCGCTGCCAAAGGTGCTTCAACAAAGTACTGAGTAAAGGGTCTGAATACTTATGTAAATGTTATAATTCCGTTTTTTACTTTTTTTAAATTAGCAAACATTTCTAAAAACCTGTTTTTGCTTTGCCATTATGACGTATTGTGTGTAAATTGATGAGGATTTGTATTTCTTGAATCCATTTTAGAATAAGGCTGTAACGTAACAAAATGTGGAAAAAGTCTAGGGGTCTGAATACTTTTCCGAATGCACTGTATCAATTAATGATATGTACCCAATGATTCTTGAAAAATATTACTTATAAATGCCTCATGAGCTTAGATCAACTGTCTTACCCCATCAGAAGCCAAAATATTAGCTTGTTTTACTCGAATGTTTGTAATTATAGTAAATGTAAACAAACACTATATTTTTATATCATGAATGGTCATTCCTTGCATCCATAGCTCTGTCTATGAATTTGAGAGAGGTTATATTTCTCCAGTCCCATCCCTCAGCGTTTTACCGAAACAGGGGCGGGGAAAATGCTTTGTTATTGTTTCAACTGCGGATTCCGGATTGCAGTGTGTTATTGACATACAATGTTTTATGATCATATGGGGTAGGGCCACAAGGATAAACATATTGACATATTGTAGCTATTTGTTTTTGTTTTCAAACCCGGGTTTATTCATCCATTAACAGTTGTGAAATGATATGAAAGAGAGTGTATGTTTGCCATAATGCCTCCAGGATTTTCCAGGGATTTGATTCATCTACTAGACTAGAGTTCTATCCCCACCATTACATTATAGAATAAATACATTTTGTAGAGCTGTTTTCTGCAGTCTTTTTCATAACTAAATAGAACAATTTCCCCGTTCTGTCAGAATAGAACTACCGATCCCGTCCTGTCAGAATAGAACTACAGATCCCATCCTGTCAGAATAGAACTACAGATCCCATCCTGTCAGAATAGAACTACAGATCCCATCCTGTCAGAATAGAACTACAGATCCCATCCTGTCAGAATAGAACTACAGATCCCATCCTGACAGAATAGAACTACAGATCCCATCCTGTCAGAATAGAACTACAGATCCCATCCTGTCAGAATAGAACTACAGATCCCATCCTGTCAGAATAGAACTACCGATCCCATCCTGACAGAATAGAACTACAGATCCCATCCTGTCAGAATAGAACTACAGATGCCATCCTGTCAGAATAGAACTACAGATCCCATCCTGTCAGAATAGAACTACAGATCCCATCCTGTCAGAATAGAACTACAGATCCCATCCTGTCAGAATAAAACTACAGCTGTGTTAGTTGCACCACTGTCTCTCCTACAGAAAGACTATCCCAGTATGCTACATGACTGTCCCTGCAAGGTCACACGGAGTAGCAGTATTCACACACTGACTGGTGGCTGAGAGAAAGACACACTTGACCCTAACCTTAACCATAAACTCAACCCCTAAACCCTAACCCTAATTCTAACCCAAACCCTAAACCTAACCCCTAAGCCTTAAATAGCCGTTGTCCTCGTGGGGACCTAGCTGCTCGCCTGAATGGCTGCCTGCATAGCTATGAGATATTCATAATTTAATGCTGGCTCACATCTTTACGAGCTGCATTACAACGCCTTGTTAAAGGCTTGCCAATAAATACTGCAGCGAGAGGGAAATATATTCTGATCCCTCCGTCAGCCATTTAATCTTCTGTGTCTCTCAGGCCCTGCTGGAGACAGGAGAGTGAGAGAGGGAGAGAGGGAGATAGAGGGGAGAGAGTGAGACAGGAGAGAGAGACAGAAGAGAGAGAGAAAGGGGAGAGAGAGAGACAGGAGAGAGAGACAGCAGAGAGAGAGAGGGGGAGAGAGGGAGACAGGAGAGAGAGACAGCAGACAGAGAGAGGGGGAGAGAGGGAGACAGGAGAGCGAGAGAGGGGGGGAGAGAGACAGGAGAGAGCGAGAAGGAGAGTGAGGTAGAGAGAGAAGAGAGATGGATAGCTTCCCTCCCTCCTTCTCTCCCCGTCCATCTCAACGCTTAGCCACTAATTCAACTCACCAAAATGGAGATAGCTACGTTTTTCACATTATGCTGCCGGCACCCACAAGATGTATGGTTGAGACCTCTTGTTTAGTCTTTGGCTGTTCATCCGTATTCTAATGTGGGGCTCTGAGTTTAACCAATGATGAAGTCGGATATCATCACTTGTCTTGCTTGGTGAAATACGCCTCTGTTGTTGACAACACGTTGCAGACATTAATTCTAGTGTCAAACTGAGATGTACCTTGATGCTTAATGTGTTTACATCTATCTGTCTGTCCTCTTTAGACATTAGTAACACTTTACTGAATGCATATATGTAAAATAGGCTAACTTTTGGCTTTAA
>NW_028161783.1:85000-99753 GCF_964263955.1 Coregonus lavaretus
ATTTATTATGGGTTAAAAACGGGCACAATTAAAAAGTACAAAGCCAAAAGGAAAACACATAAAAAGCATTATACCACCACACCAATGTGGTTTTCTGACAGAATAATTTTTAACGTTACACTAGGTGTGTTCAAAGGGAAATCATTTGCGAACATTAGCTAACATTAGCTAACATATTCCATTTGTTTTGTGTAAGCCATGACCATTCCCTAACGTTAGCGAACAGTCTGAGAAGGTAGCGTCTGTTTGGGCTCTAAACTGCCACTGCTAATAATCATGTGACCAGGTAGGTGTTCTATTACATGTAGTAGGAATAGCAACATTGTTTGCGGTTCGATTATTGCCGAAAAAAAAAAATGCAGCAGTAATCTTTAAAACATTTCGCTTTTTGATGTTTTCACTGTAACATTTTGGAATGTTCATTCAAATCGTTCAACTGAAATTGTTACTAAGAAACATGTTTGCCGGCAACAGAACCACTGTTGAACTCACCTCATGTTTCGTTCTCTAGTCTGCAGACACAACAGCCCTCAGCCACACCGTCACCGGCCTCAAGCCCAACACCATGTACGAGTTTGCTGTCATGGTTACCAAGGGCCGCAAGTCCAGCACTTGGAGTATGACCGCTCATGCCACCACTTACGAAGCAGGTGAGTCCTCTTTCTCTCTCTACAGTATCTATCACACCCTGTCTCTCTGTCTATCTCCAGTATCTATCACACCCTGTCTCTCTGTCTATCTCCAGTATCTATCACACCCTGTCTCTCTGTCTATCTCCAGTATCTATCACACCCTGTCTCTCTCTCTCTCTACAGTATCTATCACACCCTGTCTCTCTCTCTCTCTACAGTATCTATCACACCCTGCCTCTCTCTCTCTACATTATCTATCACACCCTGTCTCTCTCTCTATCTACAGTATCTATCACACCCTGTCTCTCTCTCTCCTTTCTCTCTCTCTCTTCGCCTCTCTTTTTGTCTCTCTCTCTCTCTCTCTCTCTCTCTCTCTCTCTCTCTCTCTACCCCTCTCTCTCTCTCTCTCTCTCTCTCTCTCTCTCTCTCTCTCTCTGTCTCTCTCTCTCTCTCTACCTCTCTCTCTGTCTCTCTCTCTCTCTCTATGAAAAATAACTACCACGCCGCCTGTCATCACAAATACCCCAAATTATATTTATTCGCTGCAACTCTCCGGCAATTATTCTTATGAAATAGTACAGTGTGCACTTTCTAAATGTCTGCATTCATTTGTCAACCCAATCCTTTTTAGAAATACATTGACATTCAATGCTTTTTAGTATTATGTGCTGCTGTGGAAAGCTCAGTTGTGGCCAACTCTTGATCATAGTCGACTCTGATACCTTTGATGTTGGAAAAACCCTGTTCCCTCCTGGTATAACACACTGGTGAGGCCCTGTGTGTGTCCCAAATTACACCCTATTCCCTATATAGTGCACTACTTTTGATGCACTACTGTGCCTTACTTTTATGGGCCCTGGTCAGAAGTACTACACTCTGGTGAATAGGGTTCCACTAGGGATGCACAAAGTTCCTGATACTTGTTTGGACTATGTTTGTTAGTGATTTGTTATTCTCACACAGAAATAGCGAGAAAACATTAAACGTGCTGTGAATGGAAACACAGGAACAATATGAGAACGGTTTGATGCAAGAACAAAGGTAGTTAGCAATTCAACCGTTCAATAAAAAATAAAAAACACAACCGCTCAAACTGTTTGTTTGATTTGAATTCCCGGGGGTAGAAGTTTTCAATCAAAGACGTTGATGTTTCGTTATTCATTACAGAGCAACACATGTTTAGGAATTCCTTTTCGTTAATAAGTCTACAAACACAGTCTCTTTTGTTTGGCCAAAAAACAGGCTATGTTTTTTTGGAAGGTCTCCTGGGGGTCCATTGCAACCAACAGGCAGAATGTAGCACTGTGCTACACATTACAGGCTGGATTTCTTAAAACACTACTGACTGGAGATGACATGCACCTGCGTGTTAAAGCAAACTGGCTTGCAACCAAAAAAACCATAAGAATAAACCAGCCAATCAGTCGATTTCTCCTCGTTACCGTGTCAAGTCCATTATGATACCAGACAGCTGGTCTAGGTTCTCTTCTCCCGCCCCCAATAAGATATCGACCTATCAGGAGCATCGGAAAACCCTGAGGCTGATGAATGTAAAAATACTTATTAGAGCAGGGTTCTTCAATTCCGGTCCTGGAGGGCCGAAACACTTCTGTTTTTTATTTCTACCCGGTAGTTAATTGCACTCACCTGGTGTCCCAGGTCTGAATTAGCCCCTGATTAGAAGGAGAGGATGAAAAACAGAGGTGTTTCGGCCCTCCAGGACCGGAATTGAAGAACCCTGGGTTAGAGTATAAGAATATAGTTGTAGTAGGCTTATATTTCATTCAAAAGTTTCACCTTCAAATAATATCATATATACAGTAAATGCCATTTAAAATAACTTAGCCTAGTTACATTTTCCTTTGATTTATATATACATTATATAACTCAGTCACGATTGACTTGATTTAGTTACACATTTTAAATATGGACTGTCCGGGGATATTTTACCCCAGATCTTGAAAGGAAATGACCATATCAGACATTTTCTTTTAAAGACAGTTGTATTTAATGGATTACATGAATTGGAAACAAATAAAATAATATGAGTGGTCTCTACACCATCAACATTAGTTTTCCTTCATACAACGTGTCGTGGTAAATGAGGAAATACTTTATTTCAGTTGTACGGAATGATTGTCAAATAGCTAAACCGCCCAACGTCTGCTCAACCACCAGGATGAAACATGTTACGATGATAATACCTACCAGACTTTATCTTAAAAGACTTTGGTAGCATGGAGGACTAAGATAACACTGACAACGTCTTGTAAGGAGAGGTAATGAGGTGACCAATAACGGTTGTAACTGAGATCAGCTGCGTGGGTGAATATAGCGCGTATTGATGGTTTAACGAGAGATCAGCTGGCGATAATCTGGTGGCCATCGATGATTGCAATTGGCCCCTTCTGTCTGGCCAATTAAAGGTAGACAGCGATATGACGTAGATGCAGAAAGTAAACAGCAATAGTGGGGTCAATTTCTGCAACAACTAAGAGCGATGAAGCGCGAGGCTCCACTTCTCCACTGTTTTGATGCCCTCGCCACCATGCTGTGAACAGCGTGACCGTGTGAGAGCGAAATCTTGCATCTCTATCATCTCAATATCTGCGGTGTTGCTCGTGGCAACGCCGTTTCACTGACTCTACCTTTAAGGACCATGCAGCCTCTGCTAAGGCAGCTTACTGTAATTACAGGATTAATTAAACCTGAAATGAGCATCAGCGTGTGATGACAGAATTAGGACCCGTGTTGTTGGTGGTATAAACTTGACTTATGACCCTTACTTCCTGTTTCTCTCCTTTCCTGATTGGCTGACAGCTCCTAGCTCCACCCCCAAGGACCTGACGGTCATCAGTCGTGAGGGGAGACCCAGAGCTATTCTGATCAGCTGGCAACCCCCCATGGAGGCCAACGGACGGATCATGGGTAAGAACAGAAGTACTGCCACTGTCGCCACCCTGGACACTTTATCCACTGTAGTGTAAAGTACTGCCAAGTACTAGCCTGAGTGTGTTGCCCCCAGCTTAAAACCCCTCCTCAAGAGTAGTAATCCATTTTGTCTGTGTGGTCCAGCCCAGGGATGGCTTGCCTTTTCATCCTCCAAGCACTACCCTCCCCTTCTCCCATAGAAGACCCATCGCCCTCCTCCCCTCCTCTCCTCTCCTCCTCCTCCTCCTCTCCTCCCCTCCTCTCTCCTCTCCTCCCCTCCACCTCTCGCCTACCCTCTCCTCCCCTCCCCTCTCCTCCCCTCCTCCACTCTCCTCCTCAACTCTCCTCCCCTCCTGGTCACAGATCTGTTTGGGCTGTCTTGCCAACTCCTATAGTCATTGTCAGGGGTTGTTACTTAGTCTCTCTCTCTCTGTGTTGTTACCTTTCCTCTCTACCAGGCTATATCCTGTACTACAGTCTGGATAAGAACATGCCTATAGATGACTGGGTTATGGAGTCTATGTTGTGTTACCTTTCCTCTCTACCAGGCTATATCCTGTACTACAGTCTGGATAAGAACATGCCTATAGATGACTGGGTTATGGAGAGTATCAGTGGAGACCGTCTGACCCACCAGGTGATGGACCTGAACCTGGACACTGTCTACTACTTCAGGATCCAGGCTAAGAATGCCAAGGGAGTGGGCCCCCTCTCAGACCCCCTCCAGTTCAGGACTAACAAAGGTACAGGATGACTAGTCTATCATTACCTTTCTCACCCTTACATCCAGCCCTGTTAACTACCTTCTCCCCTCTCACCCTTACATCCAGCCCTGTTAACTACCTTCTCCCCTCTCACCCTTACATCCAGCCCTGTTAACTACCTTCTCCCCTCTCACCCTTACATCCAGCCCTGTTAACTACCTTCTCCCCTCTCACCCTTACATCCAGCCCTGTTAACTACCTTCTCCCTTCTCCCCTCTCACCCTTACATCCAGCCCTGTTAACTACCTTCTCCCTTCTCCCCTCTCACCCTTACATCCAGCCCTGTTAACTACCTTCTCCCTTCTCCCCTCTCACCCTTACATCCAGCCCTGTTAACTACCTTCTCCCTTCTCCCCTCTCACCCTTACATCCAGCCCTGTTAACTCCTTCTCCCCTCTCACCCTCACATCCAGCCCTGTTAACTACCTTCTCCCCTCTCACCCTTACATCCAGCCCTGTTAACCACCTTCTCCCCTCTCACCCTTATATCCAGCCCTGTTAACTACCTTCTCCCCTCTCACCCTTATATCCAGCCCTGTTAACTACCTTCTCCCCTCTCACCCTTACATCCAGCCCTGTTAACCACCTTCTCCCCTCTCACCCTTACATCCAGCCCTGTTAACTACCTTCTCCCCTCTCACCCTTA
The DNA here is from genome assembly GCF_964263955.1 of Coregonus lavaretus. Taxonomy (NCBI): domain Eukaryota; kingdom Metazoa; phylum Chordata; class Actinopteri; order Salmoniformes; family Salmonidae; genus Coregonus; species Coregonus lavaretus. The sequence continues at coordinate 89,974 of NW_028161783.1, forward strand.
CATCCAGCCCTGTTAACTACCTTCTCCCCTCTCACCCTTACATCCAGCCCTGTTAACTACCTTCTCCCCTCTCACCCTTACATCCAGCCCTGTTAACTACCTTCTCCCCTCTCACCCTTACATCCAGCCCTGTTAACCACCTTCTCCCCTCTCACCCTTACATCCAGCCCTGTTAACTACCTTCTCCCCTCTCACCCTTACATCCAGCCCTGTTAACTACCTTCTCCCCTCTCACCCTTACATCCAGCCCTGTTAACTACCTTCTCCCCTCTCATCCTACATCCAGCCCTGTTAACTACCTTCTCCCTTCTCCCCTCTCACCCTTACATCCAGCCCTGTTAACTACCTTCTCCCTTCTCCCCTCTCACCCTTACATCCAGCCCTGTTAACTACCTTCTCCCCTCTCAGCCTTACATCCAGCCCTGTTAACTACCTTCTCCCCTCTCACCCTTACATCCAGCCCTGTTAGCTACCTTCTCCCCTCTTACCCTTACATCCAGCCCTGTTTACTCCCTTCTCCCCTCTCACCCTTACATCCAGCCCTGTTAACTACCTTCTCCCTTCTCCCCTCTCACCCTTACATCCAGCCCTGTTAGCTCACCATCTTAGCCTCCCATCCAGTTCAGGACCATCAAAGGTACAGGATGACTAGCCTATCCTACTTCACTTCTCATCCTTATGTACACCTAGGTTTAATAATATAATATAATATGCCATCTAGCAGTAACTTACAGTTACGCGTGCATAGATTTTAGTTTATGGGTGGGCCCAGCGAGAATCAAACCCATTACCCTTGGTGTTGCAAGCTACATACGCCACCAACTGAGCTACGTGAAACCCTAACTAACCCTAACTAACCCTAACTAACCCTAACTAACCCTAACTAACCCTAACTAAGTCCCTGGTTGAAGGATTCCCAGCCGGAGGAGTCTCTCCCTGCTTACTCCCTCCTGATTCTGGTGACGATTCTTCCTCCAACCAGGATTTATTCATGGTCCATCCATCCCTGTTATTCCCAACTAGCCTCTGACATGATTTTGTTCCACCCATAATTGTTTGCAAATAAACTATTAGTAATATTGTCCACCCATGGTAATATGGTAATACTCAGAAGGCTTGCGGTGTGGTTTACAGAGCCTTCAGAAAGTATTCATAGTATTCATAATGTACTTATTCCACATTTGATTGTGTTACAGCCTGAATTCAAAATTGATTTAATAAAACATTTTCTCACCCATCTACACACAACACCCCATAACGACAAAGTGAAAACACGTTTTTAAAAAGGTCTGCAAATGTTTTGAAAATGAAACACAGAAATGTCTAATTTACATAACTATTCACACTCCTGAGTCAATACTTTGCAGAAGCACCGTTGGGCAGCGATTACAGCTGTGAGTCTTTCTGGGTACGTCTCTAAGAGCTTTCCAAGAGATTTTCAAGTGGATTTCAGTCAAAACTGTAACTCGGCCACTCGGGGACATTCACTGTGTTCTTGGTAAGCAACTCCAGTGTAGATTTGGTGTAGGCCTTGTGTTTTAGGTTATTGTCCTGCTGAAAGGTGAATTCAGACTGAAGCAGACTGAACCAGGTTTTCCTCTAGGATTTTGCCTCTGCTTATCTCCATTACATTTCTTTTTTTATCCTGAAAAACTCCCCAGTCCTTAACGATTACAAGCATACCCATAACATGATGCAGCCACCACTATGCTTGAAAATATGGAGAGTGGTACTCAGTAATGTATTGGATTTGCCCCAAACATAACACTTTGTATTCAGGACAAAAAGGTAAATACTTTAGTGCCTTGTTGCAAACAGGATGCATGTTTTGGAATATTTTTATTCTGTACAGGCTTCCTTCTTTTCACTCTGTCAATTAGGTTAGTATTGTGGAGTAACTCCAATGTTGTTGATCCATCCTCAGTTTTCTCCTATCACAGCCATATTAACTCTGCAACTGTTTTAAAGTCATAATTGGCCTCATGGTGAAATCCCTGAGCAGTTTCCTTCCTCTCTGGCAACTGAGTTAGGAAGGACACTTGTATCTTTGTAGTGACTGGGTGTATTAATACATCATCCGAAGTGTAATTAATAACTTCACCAGGCTCAAAGGGATATTCAATGTCTGCTTTTATTATTTATTTTTATCTACCAATAGGTGCCCTTCTTTGCGAGGCATTGGAAAACCTCCCTGGTCTTTGTGGTTGAATCTGTGTTGGAAATTCACTGCTCGACTGAGGGACCTTACAGATAATTGTATGTGTAGGGTAAAGAGATGAGGTAGTCATAAAAAAAAATCATGCCAAACACTATTAATGGACACAGAGTGAGTCCATGCAACTTATTATGTGACTTGTGAAGCAAAGTTTTACTCCTGAACTTATTTAGGCTTGCCATAACAAAGGGATTGAATACTTATTGACTCAAGACATTTCAGCTTTTAATTTTTTATTAATTTGTAAAAATGTCGAAAACATAAATCCACTTTGATGTTATGGGATATTGTGTGTAGGCCAATGACAATTTTTTATTTTTTTTAAATTCAGGCTGTAACACAACAACATGTGGAAAAAGTCAAGGGGTGTGAATACTTTCTGAAGTAAGTTTCAGTCGCGTTAGCACATTGTTTGTCTTCATCACTGTAGGCCAAGGGAAACGAGCTAACGCTGTGCTAATGCTACTTCATCACTGTAGGTCAAGGGAAAACGAGCTAACGCTGTGCTAATGCTACTTCATCACTGTAGGTCAAGGGAAAACGAGCTAACGCTGTGCTAATGCTACTTCATCACTGTAGGCCAAGGGAAAACGAGCTAACGCTAAGTAGCGTCTCTCCGCTAATCTTGCATGAGAACATTAACGAATGTGCTGTTTAGCATCTGTTGCAGACAGTTAACAGTGAACAGGGAGGTCCCAAGTGGATCCTCTGGGGCTAGTTTAACAACATATACTGGGCCAGTGTTCATAAAGCATATCAGAGTAGGAGTGCTGATCTGGGATCAGTTTAGCCTTTGTACATAGATTATTATGAATAGACAAGGTGACCCGATCCTAGTTCAGCACTCTTATTTTTATGACGCTTTTAAGAATACTGGCCCTGGTCTCTAGCTAAATACTGCTAATCAAGCTCAGATATCTGATCTATTATCATACTGTCTGTCTGCTACATGAAAATTGACATCTACAGTAAATGATAGAGAACCTCTGTTACAAGTTTTCAATATAAATCATTGCTATTTGTGTTACTGTAGTTGAGCTGTCAGAAAATGTAGCTAATTTCTAGTCTGCATTCATACATGTCATTCTCCTCAGTTCACTTCTGTGGTGTTCAGTGCTTTGAACCCTTTGGATCCTATTAAGGGAGCACAGAAATGAAAAACAGATCAGATTTGCAGTCTTCAGAATTGTGGTCTTTCAGGCTCCATTTTTAAAGTGCCGATCAAATTGAATAAAACAATATATATATATAGGAAAGATACCAAGAGACAACAAAAAAATCCTATTTACACACTATTCATACGCACATATTGTTATATACAGTACAGTTACATTACATCTTTAGAAAGAGTTGAGGCACTGTGAAACAAGATGTTATTTTATCCGTTTTTTTAAAGCTAAACCTGCTTTTTGCCTCTGGTGGCAGAGCATCCCAGGTCACATGGCTCTATACATAACTTGAGCGATGCATTAAAAATGTTTTTTTTTGGCTACAGTGAAGAAACACATAGTGGCGTCTGGTGGGAATGTACTGTATGTCTGTTGGAAGTGTATGCAAATAGATTATACAAGTGGTTAGGCGTTTTCAACGCACAAATGTTTCTTAAAAAAGACTGAAAGAGAAGTAGTCCATTTCTCATCAACCCTCAACCATGAAAAGACTATCATGCATGTTGTTGATGTTAGTTATGTGTGTGCAGTTAAGGGCAAGGCGTGCTGCTCTGTTTTGAGCCAGCTGCAGCTTTTCTAGGTCTTTCTTTGCTGCGCTTGACCATATTATCGGACAGTAATCAAAGATGGGACAAGACCAGAGCCTGAACAACTAGTACAGTTGATCTTTGTGTGAAAAACACAGAGCATCTTTTAATAAACAGACGTAGCCCTCCACATCTTCACAACAACTTTGTCAATATGACTTCACCATGATAACTGACCATCCAATGTTACTCCTAGGAGTTCAGCTTCTTCAACTTGTTCAATGGTTACACCCTTTACGCACAACTCCAGTTGAGGTTAAGGTCTGAGAGAATGCTTTGAACTAAATACAATGCTTTTGGGTTTCAATATATTTAAGACCAGTTTATTGTTAATGACCCTTTCGGACACTGACTGTAACTCCTTGCTAAGTCTTCGTGAGCTCACTGGCTGTAGGTGCTGATGCGTAAAGTGTGCAATCATCAGCATACAAAGTCATTTTAGCTTGTTGTAAGACAAGTGGCAAATCAAAATAAAGAAGAGTAACGGCCCAAGGCAGCTGCCCTGAGGGACACCGCACTGTACATATCTGATGTTCGAGAAGCTTCCATTGAAGAATACTCTCTTTCTATTGGATAAGTAACTCTCCAACCGTATGATGACAGGTGATGTAAAGCCATAACAAATTCGTTTTTTCAATAACAAGTTATGGTCAATAATATCAAATGCTGCACTGAAATCTAACAATACAGCTCCAACTATCATCTCATTATCCATTTATTTTAACCGTTCATCAGTCATCTGAGTCAATGCAGTACAAGTTGAGTGCCCTTCCCTATATGCATGCTGAAAGTCAGTAGTTAACTTGTTCTTTAAAAAATGGTATTGTATATGTTCAAACACAATTTTCTCCATCAGTTTACTACGAATGGGCAGCAACCTGGTTGGTCGGCTGTTAGAGCCAGCAAATGGTGCTTTACTATTTTTAAGGCAGTGGAATTACTTTAGCTTCCTTCCACGCCTGTGGACACACATTCCTTCAGGCTTTGGTTAAAGACATGGCAAATAGGGGTGGCAATACAGTCTGCTACCATTCTCAATAGTTTTCCATCTAGGTCGTTTACACCTGGTGGCTTATCATTATTGATGGATAACAAACATTCTTCCACCTCTTCTACACAAACTTGACCAAATTCAAAACGGTAATCCTTCTCTTTCATTATTAGATATTCAATATACAAATATGAGCAGTGAGCATCACACACCCCATCTCTCTCTCTCTCTCTCTCTCTCTCTCTCTCTCTCTCTCTCTCTCTCTCTCTCTCTCTCTCTCTCTCTCTCTACCCCAGGCAATCTTCACCACTAAATTGTTATTTGTTATCTCTCTCTCCCCCTCTCTCTCTCACTCTTCATTTCTCTCCCTCTCTCCCCCGCTATATTTCTCTCTCCCTCTCTCTCTCCCCCTTATCTCTCTTTCTCTCTCCCTCCCTCACTTTCTCTCTCCCTCTCTCTTTCAGTGGAACATCCAGACAAGATGGCCAACGATCAAGGTAAGAAGCCACACCCACACAGACTGTCGCAAGAATGATTGTGCCATTTGTAACCATTAACATGTCCATAATTGCACTGCATTCCTATGCGGACAGATAGACTAGAAGTGTTTGTGTGAGTGTGTGTGTGTAAGACTAGAGTGTTTATCCGTACTCCCTCTGACATCACTTCTAGCAGGTGAAGGGTACTAGGGCCTTATCTTCAGGGAGCGGGGAAGGAAGGCCAATTAGCTAGCTGTTTAAATAAATGCCATGAAAAGGAAATTCAAATCTCTCTCTCTCTCTCTCTTTTTCTCGCCCCTCTCAAAAAGGAAAAAAGCCTAATTAAAACAAGAAACAGACGTGGCCTCTCTCACGTATTCTTTCTCTTGCTTTCATGAGTGACTTCTCTCACCGCTGATAATTCCCCTTTAGAAAATCTCAATTGGAAATAGGTTTCTAAATGAACCCTTTGTGTGGTAAATTGTCTTAGCTGGGGGGGGGGGCTGCAGTCCTTTTCACTTTGTGCATTCCAAATGGTACCCTACACATTTTTTTTGGTGCGCTATTTCTGACCAGAACCCCTATGGGCTGTGTTTAAAAGTAGTGCGCTATATAGGGAATAGGGTGCCATTTAGAACACTACAACTGGCCAACGTGCGTCCTAAATAGCAGGCCGTTTGAGTATGCGGAAAAATTATGTTTAATACTGTACATTATACATTCTATACATAGGCCGTAAAAGTTTGTGACATTTTAGAAAATCGAGTATACTTTAAATGCCCGGATGTCACACTAATTTGGGCTTTGACAACAGCTGATCAATTAGATATGGGGATGCGCTACCGAAATCAATGAATGGCGGGAAACAACGCAATCGCGCATGACGCATTCTCAGAATGCGAAAATAGAATGTTTAATAGTATGCGACATTTAGAAAATTGAGTTTAAATTCCAGGATGTTGTGCTCATCTCAGCTCTTCATCTAGTAGAATTGGATAAACACTTGGAAGAAGTGGGCTGCTAGTGAAAGGCCCTAGTTCTCTTCAAGTAGCCAACAACAAAACTAGGCTACTTAATTGGGAAGATGCCCGAAGTATGTAGTACGCTAGTATTTGGACATGCCACTTTCTTGTCTTTTTGTTGCTATGACACTAATGAGAGTTATTCTATAGAGCTGGTTTAATTAAGAGGAGGTTAATTTTTTTATTTTTTATTGTCACATACACCAGATGGGTCCAATGTAATGAGTTGTTTTACAGGGTCAGTCACTTGTGCTCCCGAGTGGCGCAGTGGTCTAAGGCACTGCATCGCAGTGCTAGCTGTGCCACTAGAGATCCTGGTTCGAATCCAGAGTCTGTCGTAGCCGGCCGCGACCGGGAGATCCATGGGGCGGTGCACAATTGGTCCAGGGTAGGGGAGGGAATGGCCGGCAGGGATGTAGCTCAGTTGGTAGAGCATGGCGTTTTGTAACACCAGGGTTGTGGGTTCGATTCCCAGTATGAAAAATAGCTAAAATGTAAATGAAAGGTGCAGTGTAATGTGTTGTTTTACAGGGTCAGCCATAGTAGTATGATAGGTCCAGTGTAATGTGTTGTTCTACAGGGCCAGCCATAGTAGTATGATAGGTGCAGTGTAATGTGTTGTTTTACAGGGTCAGCCATAGTAGTATGATAGGTGCAGTGAAATGTGTTGTTTTACAGGGTCAGCCATAGTAGTATGATAGGTCCGGTGTAATGTGTTGTTTTACAGGGTCAGCCATAGTAGTATGATAGGTGCAGTGTAATGTGTTGTTCTACAGGGTCAGCCATAGTAGTATGATAGGTCCAGTGTAATGTGTTGTTTTACAGGGTCAGCCATAGTAGTATGATAGGTCCAGTGTAATGTGTTGTTTTACAGGGTCAGCCATAGTAGTATGATAGGTCCAGTGTAATGTGTTGTTTTACAGGGTCAGCCATAGTAGTATGATAGGTGCAGTGTAATGTGTTGTTCTACAGGGTCAGCCATAGTAGTATGATAGGTGCAGTGTAACGTGTTGTTTTACAGGGTCAGCCATAGTAGTATGATAGGTCCAGTGTAATGTGTTGTTATACAGGGTCAGTCATAGTAATACAGCGCCCCTGAAGCAATTCTCTCTTTCTCTCACTCACTAACACACACACACACACACACACACACACTCACACACAAAGGGCTCTCACACTTGCCTGGTTACCCAGACTCCTTGCTCCGGTCAAACTCTAGGCCACGCCCACAGACGTTAGTTTCTTCTCCTCAATGAGTCTGTATCTGAACGCCAACACATTCGGCGCCGTCTGATTGGTCCAGAAACCGATGGGTTGGGCCATTACCAGAACACATAACGGTAGAGCGGCGGTTTGAAAATGTATCTTTGGCTTTGATACTGTAATTGGTTAAAGACGATCCAATTGCTCATTACTTTGTTTTGTACAACGCCCCTCGCATCCCTCGTCACCACAAACGACTTCAACGATGGCGGTCTCAGACCTGAAGTGTGAAGCCAACGACGGAGTCATCAGGCTACTCTCGCACAGCTTTTAATTGATGTTTTGTGCAAACAATTTTGAGAGATAAAAAAAAGAGATTGCGTTTTAGTCACCATATGAAATGGTCTCATTGAAGTGTATGATTATTTAGGGACATCTAATTCCAAAAAGTACTCTAAGCTAGATTTAATTAAATAAGCCATATGTTTTTAGAGATAAACGTTCATCAGGAAAGGCATGTAAAGGCACCCTATTCCCTATATAGCACACCACATTGACCAGAACTCTATGGCCCTTGTCAAAGGCACTCCACTATATAGTGAATAGGGTGTCATTTGAGACGCATATAAAAATTATTCTGTATGTCTTCATTGTGACCTGTTAATGCTTTTCAGCAGTTCTTCAGTCTATTTAATTCAAAATGAGGACATTTTGTTGGTTTATATCATGGATTCTGTACCAGCTCTGAATGTTAAAAAAAAATCTGTCTCAATCGAGACCTTGACATAGTTAACATGGTCAATGCACTCAGGCGTTGTACTCAATGCACTGTGGCCCAGGGACCTCAAATTACCCTTGACAAAGGATAGCGTTTAACGTTGTTAAGTCCCAAATGCATGAAAATACAGAGATAAATACAGATCAAATATTGGGAGTGGAGCAAATGTGGGCCAGGACTCAGGGGCTAAATTCGTTTATTGACTTCAGTGAAAGCCCTTGTGGGTCTTTGCCCTAACACACACACACACACACACACACACACACACGTGCACACACACACGTGCACACACACACACACACACACACACACACACACTCACAGCATATAAATCTTGTGAAATGGCTCCAGGGAGGATGTGGTGGAAGCCCAGGCTGGAGATTGATGGTTGGTGCCATTTCTCTGGCTCCTCCTGACTCCTCTGAACCCTCCTAGCCCTCCCAGGCCTCTCCTGGCCCCTCTCCATCCACCTGGCCTCCCCTGGCCTCCCCTGGCCCCTCCCTGGCCCCTCTGCCCCTCCCTGGTCCTTCTGGCCCCACCTGCCTCTCCCTGTCCTTTCTTGCCTCCTCCTGGCCTCTCCTGACCCCCTGCCTCCTCCTGGCCTCTCCTGACCCCCTGCCTCCTCCTGGCCTCTCCTGACCCCCTGCCTCCTCCTGGCCTCTCCTGACCCCCTGGCCCCCCCTGGCCTCTCCTGACCCCCTGGCCCCTCCTGGCCTCTCCTGACCCCCTGGCCCCTCCTGGCCTCTCCTGACCCCCTGGCCCCTCCTGGCCTCTCCTGACCCCCTGGCCCCTCCTGGCCTCTCCTGACCCCTGCCTCCTCCTGGCCTCTCCTGACCCCCTGCCTCCTGCTGGCCCCCTCTGGACCCCCTGACCCCTCTCTGGCCCCTCTGGCACTCCCAGACCTCCCCTGGCCCCCCGTATCCCCTCCTGCCTCCTCCTGGCCCCCCCTGGCCTCTCTGGCCCCTCTGCCTCCCCTGGCCCTTCTGGCCTCCCCTGGCCCCCCCTGGCCATTCTGGCCCCTCTGCCTCCCCTGGCCCTTCTGGCCTCCCCTGGCCCCCCCTGGCCATTGTGGCCCCTCTGCCTCCCCTGGCCCTTCTGGCCTCCCTTGGCCATTCTGGCCCCTCTGCCTCCCCTGGCCCTTCTGGCCTCCCCTGGCCCCCCCTGGCCAATCTGGCCCCTCTGCCTCCCCTGGCCCCTCTCTGGCCCCTCTGGCCCTCCCTGGTCCCATTAGCCTCCCCAGGCCCCTCCCTGGCCCTTCTGGCTTTTCCTGCCCCCCCCTCCCCCCCCCCCCCCCCCCCCCCGAGATGTAACTGATGACTCTCTTTCTTTCCTCCTC